>NW_021703785.1:62108328-62208902 GCF_005190385.1 Monodon monoceros | reverse complement strand
ATTTCTAAGTGGCTACCTAGATGCTTTCTTAAAAATGAAGAGAGATGTGGAGGCAGACAATTATACAGTGTTTTTTTTTTTTAACATCTTTATTGGAGTATAATCGCTTTACATTGTTGTGTTAGTTTCTGCTTTATAACAAAGTGAATCAGCCATACATATACATACATCCCCATATCCCCTCCCTCTTGCATCCACCCTCCCTATCCCACCCCTCTAGGTGGTAACAAAGCACCGAGCTGATCTCCCTGTGCTATGTGGCTGCTTCCCACCAGCTATCTATTTTACATTTGGTAGTGTATATATGCCAATGCTACTCTCTCACTTCGTCCCTGCTTACCCTTCCCCTCCCTGTGTCCTCAAGTCCATTCTCTTTTGAAGGAACCACCACTTGACTGTGGAATCATGGAGGTGAGTAATAGGTGAGAATGGTAGATGGAAAACAGAGGACGGCCTGTTCCTGGTCCTGGCCAGCCCTCAATGGGCTGGTTTTCCAGTCTCTGACGACAGTTACTGCAAGAAGAGTGGCAGTTCAGAAAGCGTGATCCCCTCTTAGTCTCCTGGAGGGAAGCCTACTGAGGACCAAACTCTGCTCTATTATCTGCCATTAGGACAAGTACCCAAGAGAAACAAGAGGCACTACAGGAATGAATACCAGCTGCTCTTTTGAGATGAAAGGATACAGTCACTCTTCTTTCCCCTTTTCTATCCCTTTTCACATAATTTCAAGACCAACTATTTCTGAGAAAATTTTAAAAATAGACTAACCATGATATGTGTGGATAAGAATTTGGAGAAAATGGAACTTTCATACATCAGCCATCAAAATGTAAATGGTTGGACTTCCCTGGTGGCGCAGTGGTTAAGAATCCGCCTGCCAATGCAGGGGACATGGGTTCGAGCCCTGGTCGGGGAAGATCCCACCTGCTGTGGAGCCACGAAGCCCGTGAGCCACAACTACTGAGCTGGCGTGCCACAACTCCTGAAGCCCGCGAGCCTAGAGCCTGTGCTCTGCAACAAGAGAAGCCACCGCAATGAGAAGCCCATGCACCGCAAAGAAGAGTAGCCCCCGCTCACCACAACCAGAGGAAAGCCTGCGCGCAGCAACGAAGACCCAACGCAGCCAAAAATAAATAAACAAACAAGCAAATAAATAAATAATTTAAAAAATGTAAATTGTCAACAACTTTGGAAAACAGTTTGCAGGATTTAAAAAAAAAACTTACACTTACCATATGATGGGCTTATTCCAATTCCAGGCATTTCTCCAAAAGAAAAGAAGGCATATTGCCATACAAATAGTCGCATACAAGTGTCATAGTAGCTTTGTTTTTAATAGCTAAAAACAAGAATAATTCAAATTTCCATCCACCAGTGAATGGATAAACAAAATGTGGTATATCCAGGATGTAACGTACAACATGATAAATATAATTCACATGGCTGCACGTTATGTATGAACATTGTTAAGAGAGTAAATCCTAAGAGTTCTCATCACAAAAATCTTTTTTCTATCTCTTTAATTTGGTATTAGTAGAAGATGATGGATGCTTGCTAAACGTATTGTGGTCATCACTTCATGATGTACATAAGTCAAATTATTATGCTATGCACCTTAAATGTATACAGTGCTGTATGCCAATTATATCTCAATAAAACTGGAAGATACAAACATGGTATATCCATGCTATGGAGGATTATTCAGCAATGAGAAGGAAGGAACTATTGATGTTCACACATGGTTGAATCTCAAAATAATGAAGCTGAATGAAAGAAGCTGGAGGCCAAAAGAGAATATGCTGTATGATTCCAGTGACAGAAGGCAGATCAGCAATTTCCTGAGAAGGGGTGAGCGGGTGTGCAGAGAAAGATCACAGAAGGGCAAAAGGAAACTTACGGGGGTGACGGACACGTTTACTATTTTAATTGCGGTGTTTTCACAGCTGTACACATATTATAAAAAACTTGACACAGTATTCACTTTAAATACGTGCAATTTATTGTGTGTCAATGCTACCTCAATAAAGTGGTTCAAAAATGGCTGCCCTTATTTTGCTGGTGCCAGAAAGCACATTCAGAATGATCTACCTCCAGTCTGTTACCAATCTTACCAAGTTGGCTTCTTTCTCTTGGATTCGTCTCATTTTAATTTCAATTCCACTACCATGAGATATTATCATAACATCAGATATCATTATTTCAGGCTTAAACTAGGAGGAAAAAAAAGGTCTACTTTCTGCCAAAGCCTATTAGCCTCTGAGTTCTTTCTCTAACTAACCTATGTACCATACCGCTGAGATGAAGGGCCTTGCAAAATGCAAATTTAACTGTGTCTCTTTCTCAACTAAAAGTCTGTACTGTCATCTCATAGTCTCCAGGAAAAAGTCCCCAGTTTATGTAAGTCATACCAGGCCCTGAGCTCCTTTACCATAAGACTCCTTTCCTCCACCCTTGCATATTTATACTACAGGCACACAAACCCTTCAGAGTGCTCTGACCGTGTCTGGACCTTTCTTACTGTTGTAGGGCTGCATGTGTGGATACTTTTGCCTGGAATCATCCATCTCCTATTTTCTCAGAGTAAATTCCTGAGTCTTCCAACTCAGCTTCTATTCATCTGATCACTCTTATAGTCAACTGTTCTTTTTCTCGGTACTGATATTGTCCCTTGAACATACACCTACAATTGCACTTCTTCCTCCTATCTCCTGCATTTTAATCACGGGTTGGAGTGAGCTATTTGAGAAGGGTCTGCCATTTTTCATCACTTGATCCTTCGCACCAGTGCCTGGCCCTGAGATGTCAATGGATGTTTACTCAATTGAATTAATTGCTGAACATAGCTCAGGGCTTATGAATCTATTTAATTAGGCACTAACCACTCCTGTAAGTTCCACGGAAAAGCCTGGTTGACATTATTACCCTCAACAATAAGAAGGGCACTTTATATTCTTGTGCTTATTTCCAGAAAATACAACATTAGCTGCCTCTCTTTCTTCTGAATATATGTTAATTAGTCCAGGCAGCTTCCTAGGAAATCCATGGTGTTGCTTGAGTATAGGATGAGAAGGCTGCCTCAGTCTAGGTTAGAGGTCAGTTCTTAGAAAATCTATTGAAAATCAAGTTGTTCTTGGAAAGTACATCTTTACAAGGAGTCCAGAGGCAGAGTATTTCAAGAAGTTTCCAAGGAAATATATTTCAGAGAAATGTAGTTCAATTCCATGAGAATCAGTGAAAGAGGGACGAGAACTTGAAGTGGCGAACATGGTCTTCAGGACTCTGTGATCCTCTTAACAGTGTCTTAAAAAAGATAATAATGGGATTCTTTTCTCTACCCTGCTCTTTTGTGCAATCAGAGGCATGCACGTCTGATGCGTCTGATGAAAAATGTAAGAAAAAAAAGATAAACCAACCTCAAGGAACTCATTTCCTTGACTACAAAACCATTGGTGATGTCCAAACATTGGGAAGAAGTAGCAATGCTGGACTTCTATGCAAAAAAAACCACTGATGTTAAAAATGCATACGGGGGCTTCCCTGGTGGCGCAGTGGTTGAGAGTCCGCCTGCCGATGCAGGGGACACGGGTTCGTGCCCCGGTCCGGGAAGATCCCACATGCCGCGGAGCGGCTGGGCCCGTGAGCCGTGGCCGCTGAGCCTGCGCGTCTGGAGCCTGTGCTCCGCAACGGGAGAGGCCACAACAGTGAGGGGCCCGCGTACTGCAAAAAAAAAAAAAAAAAAAAAAAATGCATACGTACAAACTACAAATTTTTAAAAATCATTTTTAGTCTCTATATGGAGGATATTAACTGTTCACTACTCACAGAGAATTGAAACACTTTAAAAGTAGATTTAAAGTTTTATTCTCCTATGTCCTGAGCATATATCAGACAACATCTATGGATAGGTTAAAGCAAATTGTGTATTTTGACTTGGAATTCTCCATACCCACTATCATTCTGTTCCGCAAGGTAATTATATCCCCAAACTTCGTTTCATCAAGTTGTTAAGCTTCTGTAATACAATCTGTTTGTAAATTAGGGATTGCCTCTAAAAGATTTTCAGTAGTTATCTTTAAATATGACAAGATGTGAACATTTCCTACGCCTGCACCAGTATCCATTCCAACCTTCCCCCACTGCCCCATCCCACCACCCATGCTACCACAATGCGATTCAAGTGGGCCTACGATGGTCATCCAATAACTCTTGTCCTCCTGCTAACCTGGGATGCCCAAAATTGCATACCTCCTTTCCTAGCAGCAGAACCAAGACTGTCCCTCTAGTTCTATTTTTATTTATATATTCATAGCTATACTTAACTAGAAAGGGCCTGATTATGAGATGAAAAGAATTCATACAAATTGACAGCGAATTGCATTCACCTTAATCTTTCATTTGCATTTAAGAAATAATAAAAGATAGTGAATGACAGAAATTTAGGTCCCAGAACTGAAGGAACCTTGCCTTTCTGGCCTGGGCTCTTCCCACCACGTGTCTTTGGTCTGAGTCTTCTGATCTAACTGACCCTGGAGAGGAAGGGCAAGCAGTCAGCATGTCTTCAACCTTCAATGCTGGCGCCCTCTCTATCCTACAGTAGGGATTAGATTTCTTGGTTCAAACAAAGGAGAAGCTTCCAAACTTGTTAGTAAATAGAGTTACAATCTCAGCAAAAATAAAGATAATGATAATTACACAGAATGCCTCTTGTTGGTTATTTTTTTTTTTTTTTTTTTGGTACCTAGACTTTCAGTCAAAAGAAATGAAAGCTATGAGGAGGTTTACAAATGCTCAAGAATTTCTTGTTAAATTCTTCCCTAGAGGTGGAAAGTCCATTTGATGGCAAGCAGAACCTATCTGCTTCATGTCATCTAGACATATTATTGCCAACTCTGAGTAACTATTTAACCACCTCCAAACATTTATGATGCAATTTCTGGTGCATCATGCATATGAGGAAGGTAGTCAAAATGTTTACTTACATTTCTGTCAGAATAATTTTACTTTACCTAAAACATTGTTAAAAGCTGAAGACGGTTTGAATTCTTTTTCCTTTTACTAAAGACCACGATACATATTCTGGACATTTCTGTAGGCACCTCATTCCCTAATCCCAAAAGAATTCAAAATCACAACAGGAATTCAAGAAGGGAATATTTTCATACCTATTCCCAGAATTTAAGAACAGTGAGTAAGGGTCTACAAAACATAATACTTAAATAAGAAGACCTAATTTTCAGTACATCATTTATTTAGTTAGTTGAAAGTTAAAGTCCCCAAAAGTAACAAAGAAACTTCATTTTTCTCTCTCCATATAAATAAATGGCATCCAAGTAATCTCGGCCTTCTCAGTACACTGAAGATAGGTTTCTTATTTAGCAAAGCGCTAGAAAAACTTTTATGACCTACTTTCTTGGGATCGACATAGTCTCACTCTTTCATCTTCAGCATGATAATCTTCTGTTGTGTCTGTACAATTTACGAGTCTGCCCAGAGAAGGAAATGTCCTCCTCCAACTGGAACGATGTCCAAGGCAAAATTTTCCACCCCAGGACACTGTGGAGGCAGAAAACGCCGGGCAGGGAATCATGGGGAGTCTCTTTTGAGACCGTTTTCCACAGTGTCACTGCAGTCTTGGCCTCAAAAGGTGGCTAGATGTTTAAAGATCGAGAATATTTTTGAGTTGGAGATCTGGAACATTCACTCATTATCTAAGAGGTGATAACATCTTCTGGTACTAAATGTCACTGTCCAGACACTGCCCAATACCCAGATTTGAAAGGAATTCAGAACATCACAAGGATCTGCCAATTACATTAGAGAGATGTCAAATACAAAAAGTAAATAAAGAAATAACCCCCCCCAAAAAAACAGATAGGCTTATCCTTGTGAAGAGTATGGAATTAATATTTAACAATAATATTATTGATAATAATCACTGTAGAATTACTATATAAGTGACAAAGGCAAAACTTTGTATGTGAAGCAACTGAAGAGTGAAAAATTACATCCTCTTTCATCATTCACTTTTCCTCCTTTCACATAGATACTCAAGCTCCGGAAATCCTCTGGCCCAAACGCAACATCCTCCTTCAACCACTGCAGTCACCACCCTGTCGTCTTCTTCTCTGGCCAGGACTCATTCTGAGAAAGCGGTCCAGGATCACCCTTCATAGTGGTGGGCTTTCTATATATATTTTTATAACAGTGTCAACTATAATACATAATATTATAGTTAACTCCTTACATCCAATAGAAATTGGTATATTTATCTCTGTATACCTCCATACCAACTTGATACTATTTATTTCTGTATCTATAATGCTTTGCAGACTTTCTGGTACCAAGATGATTCTTGAGACATAGTTTTAGAATGAATGAGTAAATATATGAATGGCAACAGTAGAAAGATTGACTTTATCCACTGCTTTCAAAATTGTGTCTAGGTTATTTTATGGCTTTCATGCTGCTATGTAGCATGGAAGGAGAGGCTGAGTCTAAACATATGGCTGAAGGCTAAAGAAAAAAGGGCAAACAATACAACCTTCCTTCTATAGGAAGTCAAAGGTCTATAGCACAGTATGTAACTGGCTTTTCTACTCTGTCCTAAGAATTAGGAAGAAAATTATTTTCTCAGTAAATAAACATGATCATGATATATGGAAAAGGAACTACTTACTTTAATTCTGTTACAAACTAATTACCGATTTCTAACTCTTGCTGGATTATGAGATTTCTACTCTCCTGGTTTATGTAAACATTGAGATAAGACACTGATCCCTGGCTCATGCATAAGACTTGTGCCTAAGTGTTGATTGTGACTGTATTTTAATAGGCAGTGCTTGAAGAATAAAGTTAATCAAAAAATGCACAAAACTTTTCTTTTTTGGCTACTGGTTTGAGTTTTAGAAGGAGCTTCTTATTTATGTTTTTCAGATTTTGAGAAGATAAGTACTACCCCTACCACCAAGAAAAAAGTAGTTTATAAAATTTTCTCCTCTGGGCTTCCCTGGTGGCGCAGTGGTTGCGAGTCCGCCTGCCGATGCAGGGGACACGGGTTCGTGCCTCAGTCCGGGAAGATCCCACATGCTGCGGAGCGGCTAGGCCCGTGAGCCACGGCCGTTGAGCCTGCACGTCCGGAGCCTGTGCTCCACAACAAGAGAGGCCACAACAGTGAGAGGCCCACATACCGCAAAAAAAAAAAAAAAAAAAATTTTCTCCTTATTTTTCAACTATAGTAGAATTAATTTGATAGCTTTGGTGTGAAAATCATTTGTTTTCGCATCAAAGAGAAGGATATGCTTAGAAATAGAAATACCAGATGAGTATTTCCTAGCAAAATATACTATTCGATGTATACATTCTGCTTATCAGTCATGTTATTTGTCCCATCTCCTGTTAGAAAAATCTTCAGCTGATGGGTAGCCTTCTTTATAGGGCTTGAAATCTGGGATGTATTTGACACTTGGATCCTACTTCAGTTTGGACAAACTACATTTCAAGTGCTTAACTGCCTCATGTAGCTAGTGGCTACGTACTGACAACAGAGGTCTAGTTTTTTCAAATTATAGACTAACAGATAGCTTTTGAAATTTAAAAGAAGAAAAACTCTAAGAGGATCACTGAGTACTGAATGCAGAGAGCAGTAATTTTGTTGTTTCAGCAGCTCTTAATAAAAAGTCTATTCTAGAAGAGAGTGACTGTACCTATTTCCCTGACAGACCTTCTCTCCAAAGGGCGACAAGCAGGTAGTCAACTGTATTTCATGATTTCTGCACATCTTCTCCCCCATCCCCCGGTGCTATGTGGTGCAGAGGATTTGCACTCCTCTCTCCTCTGTATAGTGTCTGTTCCTTGCAGTGCTAAAAAGAGATTGAATAATGCGGCTCAGTAAGATTTCAGAGTAGAGCACCCAGTCACAGACCTCTGTTCTGAGGATCTACTTTGGAGGCAGACAGCCCTGCCTAGGCAACGAGATGGCCTGACGGCTCCCACTCATTTCTCATGGGCACCCGATCAATAAGCAATCCACTGGTGTTAGTTGTTCCTATCTGAACATGTAAATAACACTGGGGTAGTCCAGCCTATCAGTCAGTGCCATCTTTGAAATGTCACATTTTTTATCAGGAAATCAGATTACTTTCCTCCTTGCTAAGATTATCTTTACGAGCATGGGTGGGCTGCTCAGTTTTGATTTGGGAGCACTTCCTCACTGGGTCGGCCTGGGAGAGGTCCTGCCAAAGGGACATTTGGAGGCCCTAAGGGCCCTGGAGGAGGTAAGTCTAGAGATGGGTGACAGGCCAAAATGGATAAGATGGGGACAAATTAACAGACATCTCAAATGTCCGGGATCTTATAACTGTAAATGCCTGGCTTATTATTTATCTGCTTTTATTTCTCAAAGGAGAAAGAAATATGTGAGGTTTGTTTTGTAACATTTATGAGGCACAAGATTGAAAAGTTGGATAAAAAGCAAATACACCAGTTCACATACACACACTCTGTGTCAGACATACCAAGATTTGTCTTTCTTAGAAAGTTAAGTGGAAGGTACTTCAAAAATCATCAAGCCTCACCTCTTGGCTTTACAACCAGGAAACTGAGGTCCAGGGAGGTCAGATGAATTTTCCAGAGCCACAAAACTAGTTAACGGCAGAGGCAAAGGTAGTTCCTTATCAGGTGTGGTGCTGACTGGAATGCAGGGTGAGGGGCAGTAGCTCAGGATTCAAGTCAACCCCCGAATGAAGTCAAAGTTGCAGATCTATAATCCCAGCTCAGTAGTTATAGACTTTGGATAGCGGCAGTGAGATGGTAGCGATCTACCATCACCTTCCATTTTGCATTCTTTTATGTAGACAATGAAAGATATCAAGTCAATAATACTGGTTTAAGCAAGTTCTAAAAATTGAATGAAATAAAACTGAGTGTTCGGTTCCAAAGTACCGGCTTTGCGGTCAAGAGGGCTTTTCATTTCTTTTTCTTAATCTTCTGAGTCCCTGGGATTGTTGCAGATGCCGTTTCTCATGCTCTAGATAACTAATAACCTTGAAAGAAAAAGAATAATCCCTCCAAAGAGAAATGAGTATTTCCACTGCCTAGCCTCTTAAATCTTACTTGATGTTTTCTAAATGGAACTAAAAGAATTTCTCAAAGTTAAAGGATTGAGGGAGAAGAGTCATTTTATGTGGGATGAGATGTAGTAGTTTGGATGTATATAATCAGGGGGAATAAAAGAAGAGAAGCCAGACAGAAGAAAACAAAATCCTTGGGTGCTTTGTTTTGTAGTTTAGCTTTTCTCAGACTTTCCAGACAGGGCAGAAATTCTAGAAGGTCAAGGAGAGGAATCACTTATTGATCCTGAGGGTAAAAGGGGTAATTTTCTCTGCTAAATGAGAGATGTGCTCAGGAAGATGAGAAGATGAATGCAGTAACCAAGCAGTGACCACATTTAATAAGAATCTGTGCATCCCTCACTTCAATTTCAACACTTATATAGGAAGTGTCTGGGTTCATCCCTATGCATCCTTTTCCCTAGCTCCAAGGATTCAAGCAGTCACTGAGAAGTACGATTGTTTTCCCTACGTGTCTATTTCTCACTCTCTCCTCTTACCACTTAGCCCAAGCTACCATCATGTCTTATCTGAAACACTTCAGTTATTTTCCCCACTCTATTCTAAACATGGCACCTAAAGAGATCTTTTCAAATCACACATTTAATCATGCCACTTCCCTGCTTAAAGCCTTTTAAAAACTTCTTGCTGCTTTTAAGATGAAAACACGTCCTTAACGAGGATATGGCTGTTCGGGTTGCTGCCCCACCACTCCACAGGGCTTTGCAAACCGTTCGCCCTATGGTTGTCTGTGCTCCAGTCCCTCTGGTGTCTCCATCCCCACAGAATTGTCCCAGATGATGCTTGCTTGGTCTGCAATGCTATCCATACCCCCAACCCCTGCCCACCCCACACCTGTACCTCTTTATCTCCCATTTCTCATTCAGTCTGTCTGGAACATCTAGACGAGTTCAGACTGCCTGCTGGTGTGGTTATATACCCGCCAATATGCTCCTTCATTATACTTTTCAGAGACTGCCCTCATATACTTATTTGGGTAATTCTTTTTCATATTATTCTCTTCCACTAGACTACTGGGTATATAAGGGCCAGAACTATACTTGTCATACTCACCTCTGCATTTCCGATGCCTAACAATGCCTGGCCTGTGTAGGTGCACCAATAATGTTTGTTTAGTGGATGATAAATAACTACATGTATACATGCATAAAACATGAATGAAAGCAATGTGAGTCTTATCTCTCCTCCCCTAAAATAGTTCTCAGTGTCCTAATGAATTTACAGGAGTCTCACGGCCTGAATGTGGAAGCTCTTGTCTATGCTTAACTTTCAGATTTGTCCACCATCTTCCTGGGACCTACACCTGAATATGGCTGGATGGTATAGTGTGAGCCACCTGACGTCAAAGCTGAGAGAGACATGCCATTTGCAGGCTAGACATGCATATCACCGGTGCCAATATACAGACAAGGTAAATCCTTTTAGCTAGGGTTGAATAAGGAGCAAATGAATACAGAAATCTTTCGTTTCATAGATAATAATAATGTGGTACTATATTAAGTGTGTAGGCTCCAGAACCAGAAAGACCTGTCTTTAAAATGAAGATTATACAAATAGCGGCCATGTTTTTTGAAGAATAAAATGAAACAGAGTCTAAGAAGTGCTTATCATAGTACCAGGTGCAAAAATATGATTACTTCTTTCCTTTCTCTTGTCTTCCCTTACCTATGCACATGTCTGCATTGAGGCATTACAAAGCTCAAAGCAATTTGCAAGTATTTCTGTATTCACTTGCAACTCTGCAAAGAGAGAAGTGGGTTTACTAAATTGGATCATGTGTTACTTACTCCAGGCATTGCATTTGACCTTATAATAAATTATTATTCACTGGATCATAACATCATAGGCAGTTTTGACACAAAAAACTCCTGAGAAATCTGCTGATTGAAATGTGATCTTGGTAATTATTCAGAATTGGCAAATATGAGAAACTGTCTATCTTTCTTCTCCTATAACTGTATATGGAGGTTTGACAGTGACCGGAATTGAATTGTTGACTAGGAACTATCCTTGCCAACCTATGAACGACACAGCAAATGACTCAGAGGAACTGTGGGAATGTGCCTTGGCGTCCCGATCCTTCTCAGGAGCCAAGGTCAAGCCCTAGGCTTCCTGTTAATTTTTTACATATAGGCTTATGGCGTGTTCTTAAGAACTTCTAGACTTGACAAACCTTTGCTGGAATTAAACATATTGTTTTTATATGTTTGTGTGTATTTTTAAGATTAAGAAGAACATGAAAACATTTTTTCTCTTTTAGCTGCAAATCAAAAGCAGAGAACAAATACTATGAAAAACAAATTTTAATTTTTTTTTCTAAGAGAAAGTACCTTCTGTGTTTGCTGTGACTTCTTGTATAGTCTCCTAGATGAGGCAATTGTTGGGCTATCACTTTACCCTAAAGGTCTACGGAGATTTTACATATTAAAAAAATATAAGAATTACAAGTAGGAAGATGAACAAGTTCATTAAAGAGTGGGTACTTCCTGATATGGGAGAAAAAGAACTGGAAAGAAGTTAAATTGGTGAATGTATTCGATTATGTTAGTAGTTTTCCTAAGGAGTGTAGAGATACATTTCTATGTTACTACTAAAAATTCCTAGCAAAGCCTCTAAGTCACTCAATTTAAACTAAATTTTCAATTAAATTTTAAATCCTAAAATTACAAATCCATTCTCTTCAAGCTATTCATTTAAATGTATACTTCTACTTCATACCAGCATTCTTCAAGCAAGGATCTCTTTACCGTACACTTGCCAACAAGGAATGGTTCATGAACCATGCTTACGGTTTACTGGCTTTGAGTTTCTAGCCAAGTTTTATATAAGAAAACTTCAAAACTGATTTATTCTTTTTCAAAATAAAGTTGAACTCTGAACCTATATAGCGTATTTAAAAAGTGATTGATATGAACTCTGAATCTATCTAGCATATCCAGGAAGTAGTTAATACTCTGTGTATGTGGTGGGATGTGTGTGTGGGGTTTACCCTGAGGACTTTAAAGACATTACTGGTGAAATATAAACTTTGATTCTTAAATATTTTTGACATGAAAAGTCAGATAAACAGATCTTAAAAAAACACAGTCTCTCTACTTAAGAGCTATTTTTAATTGTTACACATCTCAACAAGCATGCTATTTTTAAACTAGGAAGCTGGAAAAAAATTATTTTTAAATTGTCCTCTGTGAGTTTATTTTCCTCATAGCTGTTTCTCTTGGGTACATCTAAGTTTTGTGGGGTTTTTAAAAAATTATTTTTAGGTTCATATGGAAGACTACAGTAAGAGAGAATGGTAAAATATAGACTCAATAGACAGAATATATGTTTATACACAGATGTACACTTTAACTCTGACATGGTGATGTATGGTAATGGTAAAATAAAACATATAGGTGGGAAAAAATCAGAACTAGGCTGCTCAGTAGATAAAAGCTTATTTCTATGATAATATTTCATATTCACCATGTTTTTCAGGGAGCTATAAGAGAGAGACATAGGTTCCGGAACAATTTTCAAAATTGTTAATAGAATTTCCTCCTCACCAGTGAATTACCACAATTTAGAGATTTAAGATAGTTTATACCGGAGTCTTTCACAAAAAAATGAACAGCTAATAGATGAAAGTGTCAGAAAATAGTTTTAGAACAGAGTACTACTTCTGTTTTACAAAGTATTTAAATATTTATTTTAAATACTATTGGTTCATTACTATTACGTTAAAAGATAGTAAAATAGTTCAGATTTAAGATGTTTCCCATCATAATGAAATATAAAGCAGTGTCACTAATATAAAGACTCACAAAGGCTTAAAGAAAGGGTTTCTAAACATATGATCAGTTGTCTTAAAAAATATGGTTAACATCTTGTATTTTGTTGGTATTCTTTTTTTCTGAGTTATTGTTTTCCAATAACATCATTGCAATAAGAGAAAGAATAATGCGAAAGCAAATAATACATTCATTCAGATTAATTCAACAAATATGTTTAGCCATCTATCAGAATCTAGGTTGTATTCTAAAATCTAAGATTTTGCAATGAACACAAATGAAAAACTGTCTTGGTGTAGTTTCCTTTCTGTCAGAGGAAATAGGCAACAAAACAAACCAAAAAAATGACACATAATACAGAAGTATGTGATACAGTTAATAAAATAGTAAGAACTTGGTTTTCAGACTCAGCACTGTAAAGATTTTGGCTGTGTTCAGAGTGAAATTTGAGAGCCACTGGAAAGTTTTAGATAGAGAACAGTGAGCAATGAAATTCCATGTCTGATGCTTCAGTTCAGAGGCAGGGACAGATCCGAGAGATATTATGAAGAAAAATTCAACAAAAGTTGGTTATTGGACATGAGGCATAATGGAGAGAAAACACTCATGTTTCTTATATTGATATTTATGAGTTAGTGTAGGTTGCATTTAGGTAGCAATAAAGACTTAATTTTAGAAATTAACATTATAGTTGACATTGTAGATGTTGTGAGCATGTTGGAACAGGGATGGAAAATATATTTTATCTCGCATGCCAACACAAGTTTATTAGTAATGGGGGCCTGAGCAGGAGTCTGAGACTAAATTAGAATTCAGAGGAAACATGTATCTTGTCCAGTATCCCTAATAGCCATGGGTGAGTTTAAGTTCTGGTATGGCTGAAGATTTTCCTTATATACTGTCGTGAGCTAACCTGTGTTCAAGATGCTTAAGATTCGTATGTTAAAATCCTAAACTGCAGTAACTCAAAATATGACTGTTTGGAGACAGTGTTTTCAAAGAAGTAATAAAGTTAAATGAGGTAAGAGGGGAGACCATGTGAAGGCAGAGAGAGAAGACAGTCATCTACAAGCCAAGGAGAGATGTCTCAAAAACACCCCAGTTTTGTTGACAGTTTGATCTCAGACTTCTAGCCTCCAGAGTTTGTGAGAAAATTAAGTTGTTTTTACCATCTGTAGTACATTGTTATGGCAGCCCTAGCAGACTAATACATAGACCAACCCTCTTGAAAATGAACTATAACTTTTATAAAATACCATGAAAAACTAGCCTACAGTTCTGAAAAGTGAAAAAAAAAATACAGACAGATTCTGGAAGAGTCAAAACTTGGAAGAAAGGACCAGGAAAGTGAAGTGGGTCTATCTGTCTATCATCTATCTATCATATATTTATCACCACTGTGGTATAATATGGAGTGGCAAAGACTTTGAACAAATCTGAATTATTCTAGCCTGAAGAAATAGATGATAGTGTCTAGGGCAACCAGAGCTGATGGAAATTGAAGAGCAAATTCCAGAAAGGAGAGAACCAGGGATTAGGATTCCTAAATTCTGTGTAGAACCCTGAACTATGCATGTGTAGGGCAGACTGCAGACTGCCTCACTAAAGTGGCTGGACGAAGAACTGACATAAGATTTAAGGAAATTGGTTTCTAAATTAAAAAAAAAAACAGTTAAATGATCATAACAGAATCTAGAGTCTTCACAATACAACTTTCACAATATCCAGGATACAGTGCAAGATTTCTCCATATAAAAAGAACCAAGGAAATGTGACCCATTCTCAAGAGAAAAGACAATCAGTGAAGGCTGACCCCTGGATAATTCACATGGCAAACTAGCAGACAAGGACTTTAGAGCACCTATTGTTAATCTGCTCCAGAAGGCAAAGAAATATATGGTCAAAATAAATAAAAACATAAATCTCAGCAGAGAAAGAGAAACTATATAAAAGCCAAGTGGAAAGCCTAGAGCTGAAAAATAAAATATCTAAAATTTAAAAATATTACTGAATGGACATTACAGTAAAATGGAGATGACAGAGGAAAGAGTAAGTCAGTGTGATGAAAGATCAATAGAAATTATCCCATCCGAAGAAAAAAAAAGAAAAAAAATGAAAGGAATGAATACAACCTCAAGAATCTGTGGAACAATATCAAAAGGTATCATTGAAGCCTCAGAAGAATAAGAGAAAGAGGATGAGTCAGCAAAAGGATATTTGAAGATAACAGCCTACATTTTCCCCACATTGGTGAAGGAAATCAATTTACAGATTTAAGAAGCTCAGAAAACCTCAAACAGGATAAAAATGGAGAAAACCATGCTAGGGTACATAATATTCAAATTTCTAAAAAGTAAAAAATAATAAGGCGATCTTAAAAGTTGCCTGAAAAAAAAGGCACATTACATAGAGGGAAACAGCAATTAAAATTATTGCTGCCTTTTCATCAGAAATTATGGAGGCCAATAAAAAGCCTGAAAGAGAAAGGCAAAAACTGTCAATGCAGAAGTCTATAATCGGCAAAAACCTTCTTCAAGGATGAAGGAGAAACAAAGACATTTTCACATAAAAGAAAACCAGGAATATCAGTTGGTAAATATGCTAAAGAGAATTCTTCTGGTTGAAAGGAAATGATTCCACAGGAAAACTCAGATCATCAGGAAGGAATGAAAAACATAAAAGGCAAATAGATAAAAAAACAATTTTTTTTCTGATGATTTAAACAATGTACATGCCAATATTTAAGGCAAAAATTAAAACACTGTCTTGTGAGGTTTGTAATGTATGGAATGTTTATGTAACTAGAGCATAAAGGTCAGTTGTATGGGGTAAATGAGCCTGTTCTGGGGCAAAGCTTCTACATTTTACATGAAATTATACAATATGAACTCTAAATAGATGGTGAAAAATTAAAGGCATTGTAGTAGACCTAAGAATGGCCCCCCAAAGATGCCCACATCCTAAGTCCCAGAACTTGTAAATATGTTATGTTCCACGGCAAGGACGATGGTTATTAAGATCGCTAATCAGCTAACCTTAAAACTGGGAGATTATCCGGGATTATCCAGAGGGGCCCAATGTAGTCAGAGGGTCTTTAAAAGATGAAAAATGGAGGTAGAAGAGGAGGCCAGAGTGATGCTCATGGGGAGGACTAAACCTTTTGCTATTGCTGACCTTAGAGATACAAAAAGACGGTCATGAGCCACAGAATGTGGAAAGCCTCTGGAAACTGGAAACGGCAAGGAAACTGGAAACGGCAAGGAAACTGAGTCTCAACTGGAGCTTCCAGAATGAATGAGGCTTGCCAATACTCAGTATTAGCCCATGAGACCTGTGTCAGATTTGACATATAGAACTGTACATAAGACATCTGTGGTGTTTTGAGCTACTATACAAGCAGCAAGAGAACACTAATAAAGGTATATATTGCAATTCTTAAAGCAGCCACTAAAACACAATGCAAGTATCTACCACGGATCTTAGGAGGAAAGAGGATTCCAGATACGAGCCATTCCTGATAGAAAGCTGATTCTGTTCTTGGCCTTGGGCTTGACAAGCTGAGCAATAAGGCTGTTATTTTCTTCTTCTCAAAGAAGTTGAATAATGTCACAGTATTAAGGCATTCAATCTGACGCATCATATTTATGGAGGCGTCCTCAAGCCCTGAGACGGTTATGACTATGTTTTCCAACACTTCTTTCTACCTGGAGTGGTTATTGGGTTGCTTAGTATGAAATTGATTAAAATAAATAAATATAAAAAGGCAGCTGAATCAGCACTCTCCAGAACTGACAGCTGGAAGTCTGATCCTGAGAAGAGAGACTGCAAAACTATGTAAAGGGCAGATTTCTGCCATACTTTTATATAGGCCTAAATAGCTATTCATATCAGCATTTTAAAAAATCCTAAACTTACAACTAGATCATAAGAGTACAGTAACTGAGGTTCATTCCAAAGCTCTGAATTATAAAGAAAAGTTTATGTTCTGTGAATTTTGTTTAAAAAAGAGATAATACATAACATTGTACATTTTCAGCCAATGATTCTCATATGAACTGATGATATTTTAAACAAAAAAAATGTTGCCACTTAAAATTCCACTATATGGAATGTTATTAGCATTATTTTTATATCTCTCCATTCTCCAGTATGCTTGGATAACAGACTTTCTTGCATATTCACTCATTGCCCTTTCCGAAATGGGTTGCCAAGATTTTCAGACACCCAAGACACACAGTCACCACACAGAAGCTAGATTTCTGGCCTTATCTCAAAGCCAAGGCTGCTTATGTGTCCTGGGATATTGATTATTTTTCCTTAACAGAAAAAACCTGCAAAACTCAAAACTCTGCCTCTGCAGCCAAAGACCCAGCCAGAGTTGTATTAGCAACTGGTGGTCCATGAAGAAATGATAAAACAGTAAACAAAAACAGAATGGAAAAACATGAGAAGGTACACAGGAAAGACAAAAAATAAAAAGGTTCAATACAACAATATCTCAGTTATATGTTAATAGCTGTTACAGCTTCCTGGCACCTAAACTGTAATCACACGGTCAATGCTGTGTGTGTAATATTTTCAACAATGCTTGTTTGAACAGATAAAAGTCAATTTGTATAAGGAATAAAGATGGAAATTTATCGATATTATTAAAAGCATTTTATTTTATTAAAAATTCATTCTTAAAATAATTCAAAGCAAACTCATACAAAACAATTGTATTTTTGGTATGTTTGCCTAAATATTATTTAAGTAGTGTCTCCCCTTCCCCACTCCCAAGGGAGCTGTCTACTGGTTTTGTCTCTCCTTGTAGAATTTACCAGTGTCATTAACATAGGGGGGCAATCAACAGAAATTACACACAAAGTTTTGTTACTTTCTTCTCACCAATGATCAAGTTATTGTGCCACACAAAATCCTTTAGAAGGACTACTAACAAGGTATTATAAAAATCCATCGACTGGCAGAAAAAAACATTTGTTGAGCTCATATACCACATGCCGGTGCCATCACAGATGCTGACTATAGCAAAAAAAAAAAGAGCACAGTTCTTGGCTTCAGGAGCTCACAGTCTTATGAAGGGGAAAGAAATGTAAAAAGGAAATTATAAAGTGGTAAATGTGCATGCTCCAGACATAGAAGAGGGAGTGCAAACCCAGCCTGAGAGAGCAAATGTGGGACCTTTCTGAAGCCGAGGCTTAACATCTTGAACAGGGGGTAGGATCTAGCCAGAGGTAATGGTTGTATTTCAAGGTAATAAAATAACAAGAAAGTTTACAGAGGTAACGTTCACAGATCACAGCACAGGAGAGGAAATAATAGCAATCTGGAATTGCTGAGCATACAGCAAAAGTCAGGAAGGGGTGAGAGATGAGTCTGGGCAGGAAGTCAGCACCCAGATATCATCTATCCTGTTGAGGAGACTGGGTTTTACTTTATGGGATCTACAAAGTAAAGGATAGGAAACCAGGTTACAGTTTTAAAATAACATAATAGAGCAGCATTATTCACAGTAGCCAAGAGGTGGAAACTGCCCAAATGTCCATCAATAGATTAATAGATAAACAGAATGTGGTATATACATACAGTGAAATATTATTCATACAATGTATATACAGCGTATACATACAGTGAAATACATGCAGGGATGAAACTTTGATACATGCACAACATGGGTAAACCTGAAGATACCATGCAAGTGAAATAAGCCAGACACAAAAGGACAGAGAGTATATGATTCCACTTATATAAGGAATCTAGATGAGTCAAACTCATAGAGACAGAAAGCAGGATGGTTGTTGCCAGGTGCAGGGGAGAGGGGTGAATGTGGACTTACTGTTTAATGGGTAAAGTGTTTCAGTTTGGGAAGGTGAAAAAGTTTTGGAGATGGATGATGGTGATGGTTATACCACAATATGAATATACTTAAAAAATTAAAAATTTTACTGTGGGGAATGTTTACATATTAAAAATTCTGAAGTGTGGTGTGATTTTGGATGGAATGAGATTGGAGCCACGGATGCAGGGAAACTGGGTGAGACACACTAGTCTAAGACTTCATTAAAGAGGGCAGGAGGAGTAAGGCTGGAAGGGAGGAAATAATTTGGGAAATAGTAGGGAATATAATGGGCAATAAGATGGGCAGGCTCTGGTGGTTTACAAGAACCTCAATGATCTACGCTGTAAAACTTACTGGTTCAAAACAACAATGTATATTCAATATTTCACAATTTTGTGCATGCCTTAGTCAGTTCAGGCTGTTCTAACAAAGTACTATAGACTGGTGGCTTAAACAAGAAACATTTACTTCTCACAGTTCTGGAGGCCAGAAAGTCTAAGATCAAGATGCTACAGATTTGTTGTCTGGTGAGGGCCTGTCTTCTTGCTGTGTCCTCACATGGTAGTAAGAGGATTAGAGATGTCTCTGGGGTCTCTTGTATAAGGGCACTGATCCTTTTCATGAGGGCTCCATCCTCTTGACCTAATCACCTGCCAAACGCCCCACTTCCAAATATCATCATATTGGGGGTTAGGTGTCAACAGATGAATTTTAGGGGGACACAACATTCAGTCCATAACAGTGGAACAGGAATTTGGGCAGGACTCAGCTGGTTGATTCTTCTGTTTCACATGGCATCAATAGAAGTTACTCAGCAGTATCCAGCTAGAGGATGGCCTGGTGTGGGAGTGTAAAGAAGGTCCAAGTTCACTTCTCTTGTAAGTCTTGTCACTGGAGTGAAGGGTTGGAAGGCTGGGCTCAGGTGCGACAATCAGCAAGAGTGTGTACCCACGGCCTCTCCGGTGTGATGGCCTTTTTAGGACAGTCAGACTTCTCACACGGCACCTCAGCGCTGCCAGACAGCATAAGTGGAAGCTGCAAGACTTCTTACAACCAAGCCTTGGATGTTACAGAAAGTCACTTCTCTTGCATTCTATTGGTTCAGGCAGGTAGCCAAGGCAGGCTCTGATCGAGGAGAAGGGTAATTAGATGGCATCTCTCAATTGAAGCCATCTTTAATCTACCACATCAAACTTTGGGAGGTGATGCATATAAAATAATCAAGGATGAGTCTCAGATTTCTAGCATAAGTAACTGGGAAGGCCTTATACTCGAACAGAGACGACAGAAGAAAGCCAGGCTTAAAGGGGAAGATAATGAGTTCATCTCTGGGAAACAGCAGTTTGAGAAAATAATAAAGATTATATGGATTTATGTATTTAAACCATGATTAAATTTCACAGATTTTAGGAAAGCCATGAGCCTTAGGATTGCTGATCCCTTTACAACCTATTCTTTGTCATTTTCTCTAATCTCAGCTCCTGCCACTCCTCTAATTTATGATCATTTATTTAGCACTCCTATGTCCTAAGCACTATTCCAAGCACTAGACTTTCACTGATAATGAAGTCAGACAAGATAACAGATATAGGTGAAGAAAGACAGATAAAAACCATTAAACACACAAATAAACAGAATCTTTTCGGGCTGTGATAAAGGCCATTGTAACAACATTGTGATGTAAAGAGAATGCCTGGGAATAAAGGGTGAAGGAAGAGGACAGTGATTAGGTGGGTATTCTGGATGTTTGCTGGGAAGGTGATAATATGAACTGAGACCTGATACAGAAGCCATCCATGAGTGCCAGGCAGAGTGAAAGGCCAAAGCAGGGGCCACAGGGTGGGAATGAGGGCAGAAAGAACGAAGGGATTCTTTACAACTCCTAGAGGAAAACATAGGCAGAACACTCTTTGCCATAAATCACAGCAATATTTTTTTGGATGCATCTCCTACAGTAATGGAAATAAAAGCAAAAATAAACAAATGGGATCTCATTAAACTTAAAAGCTTTTGTACAGCAAAGGAAGCCATAAACAAAACAAAAAGACAATCTACAGAATGGGAGAAAATATTTCCAAACAATGTGACCGACAAGGACTTATTTCCAAAATATACAAACAGCTCATAACAGGTCAATGTCAAAAAAAACAAACAAAAAAACAACCCAATCAAAAACGGGCAGAAGACCTAAACAGATATTTCTCCAAAGAAGACATACAGATGACCAAGAGGCACATGAAAAGATGCTCAACATCACTAATTATCGGAGAAATGCAAATGAAAACTATAATGAGGTATCACCTCACACCAGTCAGAATGGCCATCATTAAAAAGTTTACAAACAATAAATGCTGGAGAGGGTGTGGAAATAAGGGAACCCTCTTGCACTGTTGGTGGGAATGCAAACTGGTGCAGCCACTATGGGGAACAGTACGGAGGTTCCTCAAAAAACTAAAAATAGAGCTACCATATGATCCAGCAGTCACACTCCTGGGCATATATCAGACAAAACTATAGTTTGAAAAGACACATGCACCCCAATGTGCATAGCAGCAGTATTTACAATAGCCAGGTCATGGAAGCAACCTAAATGTCCATTGACAGAGGAATGGATAAGAAGATGTGGTACATATATACAATGGAATACTACTCAGCCATAAAAAAGAATGAACTCATGCCATTTGCAGCAACACGGATGGACCTAGCGATGATCATACTGACTGAAGTAAGTCAGACCGAGAAAGACAAATATCACGTGATATCACTTAGTGTGGAACCAAAAAACGTGACACAAATGAACTTATTTACAAAATAGAAACAGACCCACAGACATAAAAATCAAATTTATGGTTACTAAAGGGGAAGGGGGAAGGTATAAATCAGTAGTCTGGGATTAGCAGGTTCACACTACTATATATAAAATAAAAAATAAGAACCTACCGTATAACACAGGAAACTATATTTAATATCCTGTAATAACCTATAATGGAAAAGAATCTGAAAAAGCATATATAAAGAATACATATATAAAAGAATATATATGTATAACAGAATCACTTTGCTGTACCCTTGAAACTAACACATTATAAATCAAATATACTCCAATTTTTAAAAATGAATCAGATGGACCTTAATTTAAAAAAATAATAATGAAGGGATTCTCCATCCTCCATCCTCTTTTTTGCCTCCCTGCGTCTGTACATGGTGTTTCTTCCCGTAATGACTTTTTGTAACTTCTCTGCCTGGATGACTCCTGGTTTTCCATGGAAACTCAATTAAGCCACTTTTTCTTCAGGAAGTCTCCCCTAAAACCTTCAGACCAAATTAGGAGGCATTTTCCTGGGCTCCAGGAAGGCAGCTCTGCCACAGCCTCTGTAACCCGCACTATGACAGTTGTGTTGACTTTTCTTCCATCCCTAATAATCTGGTAGTTGTTTGAGGGTAAGGCATTTGTCTTTGATTTCAGCATCACCAGCAAGTAGCAAATAGTAAAGGCTCTTTTTTTTTTTTTTTTTTTGCGGTATGCGGGCCTCTCACTGCTGTGGCCTCTCCCGTTGCGGAGCACAGGCTCCGGACACGCAGGCTCAGCGGCCATGGCTCACAGGCCCAGCCGCTCCGCGGCATGTGGGATCTTCCCGGACCAGGGCACGAACCCGTGTCCCCTGCATCGGCAGGCGGACTCTCAACCACTGCACCACCAGGGAAGCCCTAAAGGCTCTCTTAAATAAGTGAGTGAAGGGGCTAATAAGGAAGGAGGACAGGGAGGGAAGGAGGAAAGAAAATGAGGAAAACATCGTAAATGAGGAAGGTAGCATGTAAAATGTTAGTGCCATCTAGCTACAAAGGAATTTTTAGCTTATAGTCAGCATTTTCTGCTTGATTAAGTACTGCAGTACACACACACACACGCACACACACGAACTTCATTGTATTACCTAAGCAAGAATAAAATTCTAGACTCTAGGATACTTCTGGAAGAAATCCAAACCTGGCCTAGGGCTTGCTGATTTCTCATTTTTCTGTCCTCTGTCTCTGGCGTGGAATGGACACCCTGCAAGCACATGTGGACTTGCACTTGGAGAGACAAAGAGCAGCTCTTGCCCAGAGCTCCCTAAGCCAATCCACTAGGTTCCTCATATGTTTACTTCATAGCAGCTGCCAACAAGATTTCCAGCTCCCCCCATGCCCTTATATTAGAGGAGAATGTGGCAAAGGATGAAAAGTTGTTCTGGGCTGCATGTTTCAGAGCCACCTGGGGAAAATCACTGAGCCCAGAGAATGCCATGGAGAAAAACAGCAATGGTGCCCCACATTTAAAACTGAAGTCGTGTTTTGGAATGAGGAAAAGCAGGCCTTCTTACAACATGCAGGGAGCTTGCAACGGGGCAGATGAAGGTAAAAACCATAAAGGAAACAGGTCTTAGTATTTTCGTATTTTTCTGTGGCAGCAGAGGGCATGCCACTGAGTACTCCCTAAAGCTGAAGGGGAAAAGGGAACGGAGTGTGACCCAAAGAATAAAAATATGACCTTATGGGATTGCTTTCCCAGTTCTATATTACCTAGAAGCAATCTGTAAACACGCAGCTTTTGAATTCAGCTTCAGAATCACGAATCACCAAATTATAGCACAGGCATCATACATCCTAGAGGGTTTTACTGTATGTTTCTGTTTCCAAGAATTGAGACAAAAAACAACTAACCTTTATTGAGAAAAAATGTGAATATGCCTCATATGGTCGAAGAACAATGAGGGTAAGAGAAGTTTAAAAGCTCCCTCTTCTTCCCATGATTTATAAGGGATCTTGAGCAATACTTTATATTGTATCTCAAACCATTAGGTTTTGTTGAGAACAATTATGTTTCTGTTCCATAAAGTCCTAAAAGACAACCTATTGGGTTTTTGTATTTTCCAGGAAATATGTGGGTTGGGATAAGCTGTTAAATCCATAATTTCAAAAAGTGGTGACGCTTAATTTGGTTTCATGATGAGTGACAGAGAAGATATGAAACATTAAATAATGACCTAAATGAAAATAACCCTCAAATTTAAATGTTAATTTGGGGAAATCCCCTGGAGGTCCAGTGGTTAGGACTCCGCAGGGGGCACGGGTTCGATCCCTGGTCTTGGAACTAAGATCCTGCAAGATGCATGGCCCCCCCAAAATGTGAATTTTTTGCAAAAGGAGCAAAAGAGATTGTTCTTCATCACTGACAAATGAAACGATCAGATCTGAATAATGAAAAAGAGCTGATATTGCTACCCTTGTTTGTCAATCATCATGGAGTCAGAAGCACCAGTTTTATACAAAAAAGTAATTCACTGGAGGACCAAGAGAAGGTTTCTAATTCACCATGAAATTTTTCAAAGATAACTATCATTAACCTAATGTTTTTTAAAAATTTTATATTACATTGGACTATAGTTGGTTTACAATGTTGTGCTAGTTTCAGGTGTATAGCAAAGTGATTCAGTTATACATATACATACATCTATTCTTTTCAAATTCTTTTCCCATTTAGGTTATTACAGAGTATTGAGCGGAGTTCCCTTTGCTATACAGTAGGTCCTTGTTGGCTATCTATTTTAAATATAGTAGTGTATACATGTCAATCCCAAACTAACCTAATGTTTTTAGTTTATGTCTGCGGCAAATGAAGGCTACATTGGAAAGAGTTGTTTATCCTGCTGATGCAACGCATTTTTATTAGGTGAACAGAAGAATATACCTCTTTAAAAATAAATTCCTGAATTGTTTCCTTTTTGTATTTATTAAAGCAGTATCAAATACAAGCTATGTTTTATATCTAACTTAAAGTTAAAAATTGCTATTTTATGTTTTGGAAGATATACATTTATCACACTCTAATCAGTGCAGTTTAAAAGGCTGAAGTTATACCATGTTGTGGACATATGCAATTTCATATTTAATTGTGGAAGAAACAGAAACAATCATTTTCAGATATGAATTAGGAAAAGTGGTTGCATGTCATTAATTAGCTGTAAAGAAACTCATGGGGATTGAATTCCAAGCTCTAAAATCCTAGTGTTAAATTAAATGCCTAATGACCTGTCATAGTTCCGTCAGCCAGGCTGACAAGTCCTGAACAGGCATTTGCTTCATCCATTATCCAGTGGCAGGTGCTGAAATGTTTGGTCCCCAGGAGGGGCCTGGGCTGAGGCCTTGGGGAGCCTTGATCATCTTTTGCCTTTGCCTAGCAACAGCCGGTGTGGGCACTTGCTTGGAGGACAGAAGCAGGGCCCAGAAACTGGTCAATGAGTGTGCTCCGGAGAACAGAGGAAGAGGAAAGTAAGCTAAAGAAATGCTGTTTTTTATCCCTTTTACAAGTCTCTTAATTATTTACGTCACTCAGTGTAGCCTCATGTATCAAAACCCTACCATATGTCTGGCATTTTTGATGAGCTCTGCTATGATAACAGTTCCTGATTCTGAGGTGTAGCATGTAGCAGTCAGGTTCAAAGGGCATACATAATCAACCACCTAAAATATATTTAAAAAATGCAAGGCAGGGCTTCCCTGGTGGCGCAGTGGTTGAGAGTCCGCCTGCCAATTAGGGGACGCGGGTTCGTGCCCCGGTCCGGGAAGATCCCACATGCCGCAGAGCGGCTGGGCCCGTGAGCCATGGGCGCTGAGCCTGCGCGTCCGGAGCCTGTGCTCCGCAATGGGAGAGGCCACAACAGTGAGAGGCCACAACAGTGAGAGGCCCGCGTACCGCAAAAAAAAAAAAAAAAGCAAGGCAGAAGGACAAATTAAAATCAAGTGTGTAGTATATAATCTAAGTTACTTTTTAAAGCTGATAATGGAAGAATTAGAGCATGGACAACCCTAGGGTCTGAGATAAAGTTTATACATTTTTGATGAGAATGTCTTTTTAATATAAACAGTTTAGCATAATGATTATAACAATAGACTGTAAGAGGATAAACTTAAAAATTTTCCTATTAATTAATTTATTTATTTTTAGCAGTGTGTAAGTGTCATACCAAACTACCAATTCAAAAGTGCAATTCAACCCACGAGGCCTAGATAAATGTTCAGTACAAATATTAAAACATTTAATAATGAAGCTGCATTTGCTTCATAGCAAATGCACTTAGCTTTTTATACTGAGGGTCCATGAGGGGATAAGCAAAAACAATGATAATATCAGTAATTACTAAATATAATAGATAGCTCCTCTTCTGGACAAATATGCCAGGAAGTATGCCTAGATCTGGACTTGTATTGTCATGCTTCATCTTAACTACTGACCTATGAAGTAGGCAGTATTTTCCTATTTTAAACGTGAGAAAACAAAAACTTAAAGGATAATTGGTCTAACATCACATACCTGATTAGGAGCAGAAAAGAGGATTATATCCACTGCACAGGCTTCATGTGTTTCATAGGATATTTTATTTCAATGATACAGAGATGAGTTACTGGACACCAACAAAAAGACATCTTTCCAATAGTTCTTAGATGGCCAGAAATTTACCTGAAAGAAGGTGTGGCTACAGTATGCACACTTAGATGGAAAGTTTTTATCAGTTCTAATGCATGCAATGACTTGTAAGTTTCTTCCTTTTTTTTTTTTTCTTTGTGTATGATCCTTTTAACGTGTTGTTGGATTCTCTTTGCTAGTATTTTGTTGAGGATTTTTGCATCTATATTCATCAGTGATATTGGTCTGTAATTTTCTTTTTTTGTAGTATCTTTGTCTGGTTTTGGTATCAGGGTGGTGGCGGCCTCATAGAATGAGTTTGGGAGTGTTCCTTCCTCCGCAATTTTTTGGAAGAATTTGAGAAGGATGGGTGTTAGCTCATCTCTAAATATTTGATGGAATTCAACAAATTCCATCAAACATTTAGAAGCCATCTGGTCCTGGGCTTTTGTTTGTTGGAAGATTTTTAATCACAGTTTCAATTTCATTACTTGTGATTGGTCTGTTCATATTTTCTATTTCTTCCTGATTCAGTCCTGGCAAGTTGTGCATTTCTAAGAATTTGTCCATTTCTTCCAGGTTGTCTGTTTTATTGGCATAGAGTTGCTTGTAGTAATGTCTCATGATCCTTTGTATTTCAGCAGTGTCAGTTGTTACTTCTCCTTTTTCATTTCTAATTCTATTGATTTCTGTCTTCTCCCTTTTTTTCTTGATGAGTCTGGCTAATGGTTTATCAATTTTGTTTATCTTCTCAAAGAACCAGCTTTTAGTTTTATTGATCTTTGCTATTGTTTTCTTTGTTTTTATTTCACTTATTTCTTCTCTGATCTTTATGATTTCTTTCCTTCTGCTAACTTTGGGTTTTGTCTGTTCTTCTTTCTCTAGTTCCTTCAGGTGTAAGGTTAGATTGTTTATTTGAAATTTTTCTTGTTTCTTGAGGTAGGCTTGTATAGCTATAAACTTCCCTCTTAGAACTGCTTTTGCTGCATTCCATAGGTTTTGGATTGTCGTGTTTTCGTTGTCATTTGTCTCTAGGTATTCTTTGATTTCCTCTTTGATTTCTTCAGTGATCTCTTGGTTATTTAGTAACATTGTTTAGCCTCCATATGTTTGTGTGTTTTACATTTTTTCCCCTGTAATTCATTTCTAATCTCATAGCATTGTGGTCAGAAAAGATGCTTGATATAATTTCAATTTTCTTAAATTTACTGAGGCTTGATTTGTGACCCAAGATGTGATCTATCCTGGAGAATGTTCCATGTGCACTTGAGAAGAAAGTGTAATCTGCTGTTTTTTGGATGGAATGTCCTGTAAATATCAATTAAATCTATCTGGTGTATTTGTAAGTTTCATATTTAGTATTTTACAATCTTTAATCATGTGAAATTTTTCATCAATTTCTTCTAGTTGCATATTAAAATTATTCTAGTCCCTTAAAAAAAAAAAAAGAGCCCTGAGTCTTAAACACAATACCCTAAAAAAAAAATGAGTTGATACTAGTACATGTGATTTTAGAATCAGTGGGAATGCACAGGAATGAAGCTGTTTGCTTTGTTGTTCAGGGAAAAGATTGTTAATTACTTTTAGGCTCCCATGACAACTGGCCAAAGAACTACAGGAAAAACTCAAAGAAGCAAATTCAGGTATCTTCAATCTTAAGTATTTAGTAAGTAGCAATAGATAAAGCAGCCAGTGCTAATGTAGAATATTTAGAGCCAAGTTAAAAAAAAAAATGAATACATTTTTTTCAGAAGTTTCTTTTTCTCTTTCTTTTTCATCTTATATTACATGCATAGTTTTTTTCCAACTTTTGTTCTAGAACAATTACTATAATTCACCAATGGAAAGAAAACCAATATTTTCTGGAGGTAGAAGTAAATAGATTTTTGAGAACTTACTCAAAATCAGTGATGGAAACAACAATTACACTAGGTAATAAGTGTAATAGATCTGAATTTTCCTTATTTAATGTTCAAATCCATGGAAATCTAATGAAAAATTTATTACTCTTCTGCAATTTGCAATTGACTTCTTAACTTCTCATTCCCGACAAATCAAGAAACTAAGCCAGACATGAAGGAAGTTTTAGTATTTTCATCTGCTGTTGGACTAAAGGCTTTCCTTTATTAATAACTTCTAATAATGTATTTTATTAGGATCATACCTTATAATTTACTAAGAGCCTTCACACACATCCACTCATTTTACACTTCCTGCAAATCTGTGAGTAAAATATTTTATACATATAAAGAAATATATATATATATAAAATCAAATATAAAGTCCCTTAAGCAGATGAGAAAACCGAAACTCAAAGAGACCTGTGCGACCCTCTAAAGTAGCAAAACTTATAAATGGCAGAACCAGAACTCTTAGTGCAGAGATTCTAAAATTCATTAGTTTTACCATCACACACCATTAACTGTGTACATTTTAACACAGATGTCAAAAACCATCACTAATTATTAACCTACTTACCGCCCCTCTTCAATGTGTTTCATCATCCATAATCTGGCAAACAAGAAATATCATGCACTTACAGCTAAGCAGAAAATGCTTTAAACCCCCAACCTAATTTTGGAGTACCAGTTTCCCTCACTGCCATTTAAATTCTGTGGCATTTTGATGGATAAAGTCTGGCAAAACTCACCTCTTTCTGACGGTACTTAATGGCCAATTTGAGTCTCGCGAGGTCATTTCCACTTTGTTCTTCTAGGAGACTGTTGTCATCGCGGTAATTAAGAATGATTTCCAGCTCGCGGGAACTTCTTGTCTGATCCAGTAGGTCCTTAGCAAATTGTTTGCACTGTCGTGACAGCTCCTCATACTCTGACTTGAATTCATTTTCCACCTTACTCAGTTCCTGGAGCTCCCAACTTAACTGAAAGGCTGTGAGAAAAGGGTCTTCACTGGACAGGGCGATGAGAGAGGGGCTGGCCAGGGCCTTGTAGATGTTGAGTCTGGAGCGGGAGTGGCGGAGACTGTCCACATCCGAGCTGGACACGCATTCGACGCAGTTGCAGCGGACCTCGTGGGGTCTGGGCACCGAGACGCCTTTCTGAACCAAAAGTTTTATTATCTCGTAATTATTTGTATGGGCTGCCAAAATGATGGGTGTAATGTCTGGAGTGAATTCAGAGAACTGCTTATCAAGGAGTATGGGAGGCACCTAGAAAAAAGAAAGCAGAGGTCGTGAGTAGTAACGCATTTGCTCAAGCCTGTGAATTTAAACAACGCGCTATAGCAATGTTGAACAAGATTCATAAGTCTTTTGTCAGGTTTTTGGTTTTTTTGCAGGAGAGTTAGGGCTTTTTTCCCCTCAAAAGACAATAGAAAATTAAACAAAAACTAGCTCTGCAATAGAATGACACATTATTCTTTGTTCAATCCAAATTGTGACATTTCGTGATATCTTAAACTCAGTGCCTATGGAAACTCTTTGATAAAAGACTTCCTTGCTCCCAACTTATTTTCTGGCTGACAATCTTTGCTTTTCTTCCCCAGTGATATGGGCTCCATAAATAATAAGAAAGATGCTACAAAATAGTTAATGATTTGTTTTAAACCCAAGATCTTCCTCTGCAATAGAAGGTTTTAAATTCTTCAGTCAGGTTTTTGCTTGTTTGTTTGTGTTTTATCTTCTGCAGTCCTAAGATCCACCCTGCGATTACAGGTGGCAGTGGAACGCAAGAGTGCTAGCCCCTCTGCTTTCTGTTTTCATCCATTCCTTTATGGTATATTTTCCAGATGACAAGAGGTGCCCCATTCTAACATCGCTGTTATTAGAAATAAATGCTTCCTGTGGAAGAGCCTTAAAAACATTATGCTAAGTGAAAGAAGCCAGTCACGAAAGATCACATATTGTATGATTCCATTTTTATAAAATATGCAAAATAGGCAAATCTGTATACGGAGGAAGTAGTGATTGCCTAGGCTTGGGGGTAATGGAAGGGATGGGAGGTGACTGCTAAAGGACACAAAGTTTCTTTTGAGGGTGATAAAAATGTTCTAATATTGTAGTTATGGTTGCACAACCCTGTGAATATACTAAAAATCACCGAATAGTATACTTTAAGTGGGTGAATGTTATGGTATGTGACTTATATCGCAATAAAGCTATTAAAAAAGAAAAAAATAAGAAAGAAATGCTTCCCAATGAATCAGGTCACCAATGCGCTTATGAACAATTTCCTTTGGGTTATACTCTAGGAATGGTAATGACAAAAATAATTTAATAGGCACTATTTAGTAGGCCTAAAGCACATCCACCCTCACTATTCATTATTCACATTTTAGAGACATGGTCTCTCGCTGAGTAAGTGGGAATCCTGCTATTTGAACCTAGGTCCATCTGTCTGACACTCAGGCCTGTACGTACTGCACTACACCCTGCTGCTTTACAATTTTTGGTTTAGTATTTCTTCCTGCTGGTGCAAAGTCATAGAGGCCTCTATGAAAATAAATGCTACATAAGGACAAGTTAAACAGGCATGGCAGAGCAGAAAAAGTGATGACACGTCACATTAAAATATGCTGCTGGTCAAATATGATTAAAACCACAGAAAGATCAAAAGAAACAACTATGTAGAGAAAAACGAAAGTCATAGGAAACTTCAGTAGCACTACTTTTAAGCAGAGGTGTTATCTTTATATGAGAATAATTAAACTCAAATGCTTTTAATTCATCTGGCCATTTTGAATATCCATTTATTTCATAAGACACACACACACACTATATATATACATATTTTTAAGATATTCAGTATTTTATTTAATTTTTTAGAGGACAATTTATGTATTTCCCCCACCCCTTCCTTTAAGTTAGTGTGACAATTTTCCACAATAAAGGACTTAAAGGAAGCTTTGGTCAAGAATGGAATGAAATAGCAAAACAAAACTCAAAAAAACCCCAAATCACTACTGCTTTTTAAAAAACCCCATCACTTTCACCAGTTATATTCAAACAAAACACATAAACTATATATACTTAACAGACAGCAGTCTGCTGGGACTCTGACAGGTCAGCCTAGCAGGCACATGTGATTGTTTATCCAGGTTCCAGAGGGTAAGTAAGCATTGCATTGAAAAATAACAATAAAACAAAAACACTTAAACAATTGCCTGTTATTGAGTGCTAATTACACACCTGAATCAAGTATTACATGGAGTCTGAAAATTGGGGGTTTTCTTGTTCTTCCATCACTTCTAAGTTTAGTAATTGGCATTCTTCTGTATGTACAACTTTGCTCTCTTCTCCTCTTAATTATTGAGTATTACTAATGAACCCATGGATTCTTCCTTTATTTTATTCAATATATTTTGATTCATTGCAATAATTATTCATTTTGAACTTGTTATTGAGGTATAGCATACATACATACAGTAAAATGCACAGAGATCAGTGTACATCTTGAAACCTTTTTTAAAACGTGAACACACCTGTGTGACAAGACACAGACAAAAATCTAGATGAGGACTTCCCTGGTAGCGCAGTGGTTAAGAATCTGCATGCCAATGCAGGGGACACGGGTTTGAGCCCTGGTCCGGGAAGATCCCACATGCCCCAGAGCAACTAAGCCCGTGCACCACAACTACTGAGCCCGCATGCCACAACTACTGAAGCCTGCGTGCCTAGAGCCGGTGGTCCACAACAAGAGAAGCCATCGCAATGAGAAGAAGCCCATGCACCACAACAAAGGGTAGCCCCCGCTTGCTGCAACTAGAGAAAGCCCACGTGCAGCAACGTAGACCCAATGCAGCCAAAAATAAAATAAATAAATTTATAAAAAATAAATCTAGAAGAGTTCCTGCACCCCAGGGACCTCCCTCTTGTCACCTCCCAGTCATTCCATTTTGTAATCACAAATCTAACTGCTGTCACCACAGATTACTTTCGCATTCTTTTTAACTTTATATAAGCAAATTAAAGTATGTACTTTTTATGTCTAGCTTTCTCCATTCCACATTAGCTCTTTGAAATATATTCATATTGTTAGTAGCAATCGTTTTTGTTACTTCAATTCTGCATAATATTCTGGTTTATGAATATAGCACAATTTATTTACCATTCTATTTTTGATGATATTTCTGTGGTTTCCAGTCTGTGGCTATTCAGAATATTGCTCCTATGCACATTTTTGTCCATGTCTGTTGGTCTTGTATCTAGCAATGGAATTTCTGGGTCAAACAATTTTCTGAAGCAGTGATACCAATTTTCATGCCCACCACAAATTATACTTGGTATTCCCAGTTATTTATCTATCAATCTATCTATCCATCTATTTATTTACACCACTCAACTTGTTAAGCAATCATTTTGAATTGGATTATTCATTATTTATTATCAGGGTTGGGTATTGAGTTTGTCTAAGGCCTTTTATACTTCTCTGAGGATAATCATAATTATTCTCCTTAGTCCTAAAAATATGGTGCATGTGCACACAAGCCCACACACCTGCATACACACACACACAGTATAATACTATGCAAATGGTTTTAGCATAAAAAATTAGTAAATTCCCTAAGGAGAGTATGAATAAAGCAAAAGGGAAATGAATTTAGAGAAGACATTATTTTTACTTGGTAGAATTAGAAAAGGATTTTAGGAGGAATTTAAACTTAACATTGGTTGGAACTAACAATGTAGAAAAGTTACAGGAAAAATGACAACAAGAAGAAAATAAGAAAGATGGATTCATAGCAAATACTTTCTTTAGAGTATGGGATAAATCATATAGAGATAAATAATCATAAAATGCGTCAGTGTAGATCAGGGCAAGATGAGGGAAGGTTTTGAATCGCATTATTTTGTAGACATTGGTGGAATCATACAAGAATTGAACCAGGAGAGTGATGGAGTAATTCCAAAGTATTAACATCACGCTAGCATATTTTGATTCTTGAATTAAGAGGCAGATGGGTAGAGGCAGATAATGGAGCCTGGTAACGAGTGCAGTCTGAACTAGGGTTGTAGCAATGGAAAAGGAGAGGCTGTGCATATGACCCATCAAGCGGTGCTGGGGGTGTGAGAGAGAACAAGCACAGGATAGAACAATTTGAAGCAAAGATATCAGAAAATAAGAGAGGTCTAGTCCAGATGCCCGGAGATACCTTCCAGTTCAGATTTCACTTTCTTTAATGTCTACTTTTCTGGGAGGGAAAGCTGGTCAACAGAACTAAACAATTCAGAGTTCCATTACAGAATGGCCATGTGCTAATGGCACATTTGCAAAATCTTGCCCTGAAAGGGGACTTTCAGAGAAGTCCTGAATCAAATAAGGGCCAATGAGCTTTCCCCTCTCTTCGGTCTGTTAGCTGGTTATGAATAACAATTGATAAAAGGCCACTTCTTACTGACTTCATTGGAAAGATGAGAGTGCCACCCACATGACCTCTTGCCTTGGAAGATGGTGACATTGAAGACAGGAAGAGGGCAGCAAGCTGAGAGACTGCTGTTTGCTGAGCTCCCGCAGCTGAGAAATTTATCTGTTTAGTAGCCACTTTGCTATCTACTAAATACTCAGAAACTTAAAGAAGTCTAAAATATAAGGCATTTGATCTCAGAAACATTTAGAAAATGCAGAAAATGGGCTTGCTCCCTCTTTTTCATGCTTCATTCACCAGTCTGTTTTCTGTCTCCATCCTGTGCTTCGCTTTCCTTCTGTGGGGCCAACGTTACAAGTGAAAAGCATATTTTTCTAGCATTAAAATAAATAAATAGGTCACTAGAAGTGCTTGGTAGCTATTACCTAAAAATGGTTTTGATAGAAATATTGTATTTTTCCAAATTTTTCAAATTTGCCATTTGGCATATTTAAGGATAGATATAAAGATCATGAGGATAACCCTGTAGATAAAAATCACACTATGCTTGACTTATTTTAGCTGAAGTAAACTCTACAGACATAAAAACACTACTCCCAGGCAAACATACATGCATGAAAATGTATACTCACATTACTCGTAAACAAACAATACACTCCACCGTTTAACAAATTCCAACTGATTGAATTATACAGTTGACCCAGTAATCTACAACTAAGTAGAAGAGGCAGTTAAAAGAGGATCTGGAAACCAAATTCATGTCCCTGTTTCTTACGTTGCGTAGCTGGAAGTTTGCTCTGGCTTTTCTTCTGTCTAAGATTTATGAATGAGTATTTGTTCAACGTCTTTTTCTCAGCCTTATCATAACATTACTTACATTATTAACTGAATCATTTTCATGTCACACAGCATTCACAATGACTGACCTACACATAAGCTAATTAACACCCATTAATCAGTTTAAGTGATTAACTATTAACCCATAAACTGCTAGCTTTTCTCAAATTCAACCAAATGCTTTACCTTGAAATCACTCGGCACCAGTCTGAGGCATATGTGACATCTTACCCAAATATAGAAATGTCTCTTTGTGACTAACATATACATTTTTGAACTATTAATCCTGAAGTATACATTTCTAGAAGAGAAATTCATCCTGGAGTGACATTCAACCAATTTAAAAGAATTCATTCCCTTGCATTCAGCATTTATTAAACTGGGTTGTATAAACTGAGTAAAAGAAATTTACTTATATAATATTATTTGATGTATCCTAAATTATTAAGACTAAACAGGTCCATATTCTAATCTGGCTGTTCTCAATTTGTTATATTATCTTGTGAAAGTCCCTTAATATTTCTGTTATATGAAAGAGGTTATCCCCTGTAACATGAAATTTCTATGACTCAAAAACTATTTTTATACTCCAGTTGATAGCACAGTAAGTGAAAATTTATGAGAATTTTTTTTCAAGTACTTCAATAAAAATTTGTTAATATCTTCAGTTTCATCTTGCTTTTTAACTTTGTTTTTATATAATGTATTGAAACCTACATTTTTTGAAACTCAGGATTATGAATATCAAATTTACCTCTCTCAATCACCCAGACTACCTTTTAATTCAAACCAACATAAGGGAGTTTCAACTTAGAGTTATATTTAAAAATTAATTTAACATCAGTTACTTAGAACTTGAAATTTTCATAATTATGCACATACACACACATACCTATATACTCATACATGAACTTGCACAAAAATCCAAAACATGGGGAAAATACAATATTATGTTCTGAATAGGAAGACCTAATATCTTAATTATGTCAATTGTCTCAAAATAAATATGTGCATTTTATTCAGAATCTTTTTTACTTATGTTGTTTTGTTTATAACTTGATAAAACTATTTTATTAGTTAATATGGAGGAATATATGACCAAGTGTTTCAAAAATTATGATATGAAGGCTATGATCCAAGAAAATATAGCAAGAAATATAGGATCAGTTGAATAGAATTTTGACCAGAATTACTTCTTCTTTTTTTAAAAAAAAAAATTTATTTATTTATTTATTTTTGGCTGCTTTGGGTCTTCGTTGCTGCACGTGGGCTTTCTCTAGTTACGGCGGGCGGGGACTACTCTTCGTTTTGGTGCGTGGGCTTCTCATTGCGGTGGCTTCTCTTGTTGTGGAGCACAGGCTCAGTATTTGTGGTGCACAGGCTTAGTTGCTCTGCGGCATGTGGGATCTTCCCCGATCAGGGCTCGAACCCATGTCCCCTATATTGACAGGCAGATTCTTAACCACTGTGCCACCAGGGAAGTCCCCAGAATTACTTCTTATTTTATATGGGAACTTGATATGTGAAAAAGTAAAATTTCTATTCAATTGGAAATAGGGGTTCATTTATTGAAACAATTTTCTACCCCAAACAAAATTAGTGCATATCTCATTTCATAACAATAAATTTGAGATGGAGTAAATATTTAAATGTAAAAACAAAAAGCAACACAAGTTTAGAAAAAGAATTTTAAAAAATAGTTGTATAGCCCAAGGGTTGGGGAGAACTCTTAAAGCAAGATTGGAAACACAGAATATGGAAAACTACATATTTGATTTTACAGTTCTCAAGTAGAATGACCCAAGATTTTCACAGAAGAAAATCAAAACAAAACGAATGAACAAATATAACAAAACAGAAACAGAGTCACAGATACCAAAAGTATGAACAAGTGGTTGCCAGAGGCAAGAGGGTCAGGGGTAAGTGAAATTGGTGAGGGAAATTGAGAGGCACAAATATAATATACGTTATGAAATAAATGAATCACGGGGATGAAATGTACAGCATGGGGAATACAGTCAATAATAATGTAATAGCTTTGTATGGTGACAGATGGTAACTAGACTTATCATGGTCATCATTTTATAATGTTAGAAACATCCGTCACTATGTTGTGAACCAAGAGCTAACATAAGGTTGTAGGTCAATTATACTTAAAAACAAACAAACAGAAACCAACAACAAACCTATGGAAAAAGAGATCAGATTTCTTGTTACCAGAAGTAGGGGTTAGGGGGAGGGGGAAATAGATTAAGGCAGTCAAAAGGTACAACCTTCCAGTTACAGGATAAATAAGTACTAGCGATGTAATGTACAACATGATAAATATAATTGTCACTGTTGCATGTTATATATGAAAGTTGTTAAGAGAGCAAATCCTAAGAACTGTCATCGCAAGGAAGAATATTTTCTTCTTTTATTTTGTGTCAATATGAGATGATGGATTGTGATCATCATTTCACCATTATGTAAGTCAAATAATTATGCTAAATGTTATCATAAACGTATATGGTGCTGTATGTCAATTTTATCTCAATAAAACTGGAAGGAAAAAAAAGGTCAGAAACGTGAATGATCTTTCTCATTAATAGACAGGGAAAGGAAATATAAAATAATAATGAACTACAATTATTTTGCCAAATTTAAGGAGCTGATGCATCCACATTCATCAAAAGCAAGAGGAATGCAAATTATTAACAGCCTTGCTGGAAAGTTTCTGGCACTTACATAAATTCTAAGCACCATAGTCTTAGTTAGGGAACCCTCCCTACAGAAAATCAGGCACCTTGAGACTATGTATTTATATCATCATTGTTTGTCATGATAGAAACTTGGGTATCACCTGAATGTTTTTCGAAAGAGAAAGGTTGAACAAATTGTGGAATATCTCTACGTGAAATATTATGATGCTATTGAATATTTGAACTTGAATGCATGCTGTATGTATCAATTTGGAGGGTTGCCCCTGAGGTCTCGTTTTGCCGTGTTGGAGAGTTGTAGCATAGCTATTTACATAAAGCCTCCTTATTTTAGGTTCTTTAAACATTAGTTAACTTTATATCAGAGACTGTGTTTGGTATTACCTAATTATATCGTAACTACTTTATTTGATATACAAAGACCTCTATAATCATGTCCCACCCTGTGTATTCAAATCTAAATTGTACTCCACCCTGACAGGCATCCCATGGCCCAATCATTTCAGTGTCAAACTTTCCATTCATAGTTTTCTTGTTGACTTCTGCCTATTCCCTCCCACTTATCAAATTCTACCAAACCTTCAAGACCCAACTCAAACCTTATGATTTCTATGATGCCCTTTAGTAAAACTGAACTGTTATTAACCTGGCATTTTTTTCTTTAAATGGAGGCAGGCGAAAGGGAAGGTGCTGTTATTAGCTTTTTACAAGAAGAGATAAATATCAATGTTTTAAAAGAGGAGTTTGTAAAAAAACTAAACTAAAATAAAAAGACGAGTTTGTGGGAAAAGTGAAGAATGAGAGTGCAGGTTATACAATTGATGATTCTCTTATCTCCTTTAAGTGCGCTCATACAAACTATTTATAATAACTTTACTCAAACCTTGGTCAGTGATACATCCAGCATATAAATATAAATAATGTAACATTAATAACTATTTCTACTCTCTTAAAGTTAATATTCATTTTAAATTGCATTGATTATATATTTTTATGGTAAGCCTATTTCAAGTCTGCTTTGAATTAAAAATACCAGCAAATAGATATAGTTTGTATTGATTTAAATAGGTGTAGGACGCACATAGTGAATGTACTTCTACAATAACTTGGATAACAGATTTATCTTAGAACTATGAAGCACACTTGAACCAAATGAACAAGGATCTGGCAAAAATCATTTCAACTCAGTGATACTGTTAACACAAATATGCTTGGAGTCTGACTACAGTGACACAAGTAACAACTAAGATGTATGAAGCACTTATGTGCCATGCTAGGAGCTTTTCATGCCACATCTTAGTTAATCTTCAAAATCATTTTTGGAAATAGGTGTTACTGTAATCCTCTTTTGACAAATAGAATAGGCCTTAGAGAAGTGCAATAGTTTGCCCATGGTCACACAGAAATCCGTGCAGCTTGACTCCTGGGTCTAAATTCTTCATCAATAAACTATATGTCTTGTAAGTAAGGCAGCTGTGAGGTCCTGGAAATAGCTCAGGCATCAAGAGTGAGCATTCCATCCTGCCTCACCCATTTTCAGTTGTGTGAGAATGACAAAGCCAGTTAACTTCTCCACATTTCCAGTTTCCCATTTTGAAATCTGGACATTCATTCAAGATATTTCTCCTTGTGGAATAAGAACTGGAGAAATATATGTCAAAGGCTTCTCAAAGTTAATACACACAGGGCTGCAGTGAAGATTTCATGTTGCAGGGCAACATGAAAGCATGTGGTATCTACAAATCACTAAATAACAGGAAGGGACTAGTGTTATGTGACAAGCCAAAGATTGTTAGGAGAAAGCATAAAACAGTCTTGTTCAGTTTTGCCAGATTGATTTGTTTCTCCTCACATAAACACAATCCCAATTATAGTGCTTGATTCATCTGAAAAGTAGGACAATTATTTCCTGGTGGGCCAGTTTCATCAGTGTAGATGTCAAAGCTTGGAGCGTGTACTTTTCAGGACTGAAAATTTAAACTGTGTATCTCCTAAAATGGCATAGACTCTGTTGTATACTGCTATAGATATACCATAAATAATAGCTATTAAATATCATTTGCATCTTGGATAAAGAACTGGAGAAATCTATTTCGACTCCTAGGGCGACATCAAACAAACAGCAACTTTAAATCACCACCAGCTTTGTCTAGGTTTAATCACTAAAATAATGAGAGGATTGCTATCACTGACTCCCAGATTGTTTAGTTCACAGACATCACTTTTATTTTTAAAACTCTCTCTCTTTATATCTGTTACATTGAAGGAGAATCTATTAAATGATATCCAAGTGAAATCTTTTATTGGTAGAGAACGTAGCTCAATGGGCCAAGTGTATACTTAATTTTATAAGAATTACACAAATTCTGATCAGAGATTCTAATCTTAGTTTCTCTTGACAGTGTTTATCACGGTCCCTTGTTTTTGAAAGTCCCCAGTCCTTTGACTTCCATAACTGGGTAGTGTATTGACTCAAATCCTGGCTGCCCCACTAATGGTTTGTAGCTTTGGAAACATTATTTAACCCCCTAAACTTCAATTTTCTCATCTATAAAGTGGAGATTATTATAGTCTTTACCTCATAGGGTTTTTTTAAGGATTCAAAAAGAAATACAGAATAATAATTAATATGAAAGTGTTTTGTATCAGTACATAATGTTTGATAAAACAAAATCTAGTGTAATTACTATAATTATCTTCATCAGTATCATCATTTTCTCTGGTTGCTTTTTCTCAGTCTCACTCACTGGGGACCCTTCTCCTATTCATCCCTTGAACACTGTTTCTTTAGGGATCAAACTTAAGCCCAGTGTTCTTCTCATTCGGCATATATGTACTCCCTGAAGGTTGGCTGTTCTCATGTCAAGGATAGTCTATATGTGTCAATATTTATTCTTCCAGCCTCCAGCTATTCATTAATACTTTGGGGCACCCATTTTATTCCGGTCACTCTTCAAAGCTTGGGGAATACAGCAGTGAACAGAACAGACAAAACCCTCACCTTTATTCTAATTGTATTCTAGAAAGAGAGGGGAGGGAAAGACACAACATGAATGAACAAGTGGATGCATAAATCAATGAATGAAGAAATCTCAAACAGTAAGGGCCATGGAGAAAAGTACAGTGGAGTAAGAGGAAATAAAGAGTGTCAGAGGCAAGGAGAGGCTGCTGCCCTATGTAGGGTGACAGGGAAGTCTTACTGCTATGATGACATTCGAATAGAAGGCTGAGGAAATTTAGAGAGCAAGCTAAGCTTACATCTAAGGGCAGAGCATTCCTGGAAGAGAGAGCAGCAAGTGCGAAGATCCTGAAGCATGAGTATAATTAGAGTATTTGGCCAATTTAATGGAAGGACAGTTTTCTAGATTAATGGTTCATGCCATGACTTGCATAAACTTTCTAATTATTTATAATATTATGTAGATTACATTTTGGTTTTATGTAGACAAATTAGCTGAATATGTTTTTTATTTCTTCTAGTCTTTATATCTTTTATTTTTACTTCTTTTTTGGTTATTCAAAATAGAACCTCCAGTAGAGTGTTGTACGGAAGATCAATATTGAGAATCTTTATTTTGTTATTGATAGTAACATGAATGTTTTTAATATTTCACTATTCAGAATAATATAAGATGTAGGTTTTGGGTAGACTTAATCAAGTTAAGGAAAGTTTTTTGTCTATTTCATTCTTGGTTTGTATCCTAGTGTATCCTAATGGAAAAACATGCTGATCCCAAAGGCCATGAATGAGGAGATGCAAATTGAAAATATGCAACCAGCAGTTGAGGCTAAGAAGATATTAGAGGCTACAAGTTAGTAAGGCTGTGCTGGGTAGTATTCTGAATGTCTGGCTATTATGAAGTGGGTGTGAGGTTGGATCGGTTACCTTGAAAGGAGCAGAAGAGATAAAGCTGAGTTGTCAGGTGACCTTGGCTCATCCACTGTCTATCAGTGTGGCCTCCAGCACATCATTCACCAGCTTCACTTTTAGCGATAACAGCATTGCCTGTTTACCCACAGAATCAAGCCACCTTAATATGATGAAAGAACTTTGACAGAGTTGGAGTGATTCATAAATGTAAAGAGGAAAAAGTACCCTTTACTTTTATGATATTAAAAATGAAAACAGACAATTATTACAATTGTGGCTTTTTTTTCCTATTAATAATGGGAAATCAAATTTAAGAATACTGAATAAAATTTTAGATTTCATTTATGAACCCTAAAAGAATGGGCCTGTTGAATGGGTATAAGATTCCTAAATTTTATATCCCTTTCATTAATTACTATAATGGTAACAACTCTGTATTTATGCCTAACCTGCCCATATATTTAATAACTTCTTTCTCGTTCACTGCCTTTTCCTGTTGTGATGTGCAGGTGCATTACGATCTTTTTTTTTTTTTTTTTTGGCGGTACGCGGGCCTCTCTTTGTTGTGGCCTCTCCCGTTGAGGAGCACAGACTCCGGACGCGCAGGCTCAGCGGCCATGGCTCACGGGCCCAGCCGCTCCGCGGCATGTGGGATCTTCCCAGACCGGGGCACGAACCCGTGTCCCCTGCATCGGCAGGCGGACTCTCAACCACTGTGCCACCAGGGAAGCCCCACATTACGATCTTTAAGACAAGCATTGACTTTTCCCTATTACAAAAGCTATATACCCTTATTGCCTAAAGATTTTTAAAATATCAAAAGTACAAAAGGAAAAGCAAAATTCCCCTTAAATCCCACTACCCAGAGATATACATTGTCTTTCTCTCACCCAGATATACATTCTTTCTCTACAAAATTGGTAGCGTGCTTTATATTTTTTTACCAGTTGCAGGCTTTTATGGAAATACTGCAGTTACTTCAAGGAAGTCTGCATGCTCCACGTGGAACTTTAACTTTTTAAGATGAGGTGAGGCTTCTCAGAACGCAATACTTCACTTACAATCATAACACAGCATCGTGGTGAAATAGAGGCCCAACTTCAAAAACTATATATTCCCAGAACAGTTTATAATGGAGGTATTAATAATTTTGTTTTCATTCTGAGTATGATCTAAATCAGAAGTGGTACCTTCACTAGTGCCTATAAGCTCCTTGACGTTTGATTTTATCTTTCCAGATTGTTCCTTGCCTGCTTTATTTTCATGAGTGATGATGGGGGTTTTTAATCTGTCATGTTCATCCATCTATTCAGCAAACTGTTACTTAACACCTAGAATGTGTGTAGTATTATGTAGCCAGGAGAAGAAAAGAGGACTAAAATTGTATTTGGTGTGAAGAGTAAAATCTGCCTAAGGAATAGGCTGGTATTCATAAGTTTGAGAAGAAAATGAACTACAAAGACCATCACAGTATAACAGGGTGAGAAAGATTTTGTTTCTTAAAGACCCAAAATACAACAACCACGGCTAATTAAAGTTTTTACATTTATATATTAGTAATCACATGAGGGAAAAATTAAAGGTAAAAAGGCTTCATTAAGAAGAATGAAATAATGCCATTTGCAACAGCATGGATGGACTTGGCGATTATCATATTAAGTGAAGTAAGTCAGACAGAGAAAGACAAATATCATATGATACCGCTTATATGCAGAATCTTAAAAAAATGATACAAATGAACTCATTTACAAAACAGAAACAGACTCACAGACTTAGAGAACTTACTTAATGAATACCGGGGGGCCGGGGGAAGGAGGGGGGAGGGATAGATTGGGAGTTTGGGATTGACTTGTACACACTGCTATATTTAAAATAGATAACCAACAAGGACGTACTGTGTAGCACAGGGACCTCTACTCAATATTCTCTAATAACCTAAATGGGAAAAGAATTTGAAAAAGAATAGATTTGTATAACTGAATCACTTTGCTATACACCTGAAACTAACACAACACTGTTAATCAACTATACTCCAATATAAAATAAAAATTTAAAAAAAAGAAGAATTAGGAAGTTAATGCAAATGAGGATAATAGTATGATCCATCACTGTAACACAATGTGTTATGTTGGTAAGTATCAAAGAAAGGCAAGGACACAAAAACAGTCTTTCAGGATAAAAACGTAGCTCTGAAACTAAGGAGGGCTACGGAAATAACTTGTTTCACAAAACTTCTCTTCTGAGATTGCATAAAAATAACTGAACTAATGCTTGGAAAAATTCGAGGATATGACAGGGTGAAACTAATGAAAAAAGACAGGTGCTAAGTCACGTCAGCCCCATAGCTGGACTTTCTTGGCAAAAGTAAAGTGATAGGCACTTAGTCCTCTGAATGGAATGATGGCTTTCCTCCATCCACAGATAAGGAAAATATTACCTAGATTTCTGACTGGGGGCTGAGAAATACACATGTGAAGGGAAAGAATCATGTTTTTTTTTTCTTTCCTCCATTGAGTTTCTTTAGCTGTGAACTTGAATCTTGAGCTACAACAATGAAAGACTTCAGCAATTTACAAGTTCTGTAGGAACCAGCTAAGAGACTTCTCAATCTCCACTTTAGTGTGTCAAAAATATTTACCAGGATAGGTGGAGTGGCAACATGCTACTAGAAGAAGAAAACTTTGGGGATTAATTCCTTATCTCTCATGCCTCAGATAAAATATTCAGAAAAAGCTAAGTCCCAGGGAAAATCAAAACAGACTCTGACTACAGCACTAGTTATAGAATGAAAAATGACTTTCCCTGCCTCTTAACTTTTTGGATCAGATTTGTAAAGAATGGAATGTATCAGCATTATAGTGATCCCAAGATATTATTTTTGTCATTTTGCTATAGAATTAAGTAAAGAAGAAATCCAAAGAAGTATATCATGGTGGTTCATAAATTTTTGTTTATTTTTTCTTGGTAATATTTCATCTGAATTAGGTGACCTGTAAAAGATGCATTTGTACCAGGTAAAAATGGATAAATTTCATGGAAACTCGTGATGTTTATGGTGCCTTACAAAACCTCTGCTAATATGGTGGTGTGCGAAACTGTCATCTAATGAAATTAAAGGAAAATAATATAAAGTGGATGACTATTATTTCTGAGTTCATGCCAGATGTTTAAACTAATACTAATGTATTTTAAAAGGCCTCAAATATTCACCAGGTGGCAGTCTTTTCCTTAAGTGTGGTTAAAACAAATGATCTGCTTTACCTCATCTTTATTAAAAGAAATGTGACTTAGGGCAGGAGATGTTTTGCTTTTTTTCTCATAATGTTGCACTGAAATGACCTGTTTTTTCTGAACACATACTCCCTAAATTATCCTTAAGGGAACCTGTTTATTCTTCCTTGAGATCATCTCTGATCATCCTCTTTTATCATGGTTTTTCTTTTTCTTTCTCTGTATTCAGAATGAAACTACATTGTATCAGATGACTAACAACATGTTTAGATCATACGTATTTAAACTTCACTGTAGTCTTAGAAGCCTGGTCAATTTCCACTCTCCTCACTTCTCCACATGTCTGAGGCCACAGACAAGCTTCCTGGCTCCATCCAACCACTCATCCATTCACAGTCCTCCTGACCATTATGCAGATATTTGAGATGCCTTGCCTTTGCGATTTCATCACCAGAATTCAGCAAGTTTGCCTCCTGTGGCCTGCATCAGTGTATTTGAAATCTAATCACGACAACCTAGAATCGTGATGCAAACGTCAATCTTTAGACATTGATCAAATTAGCACAGTTGGTTCTGAAATGGATGAATGATGATAATGATAACAATAACAACACCACGAAATCAAATGTAAATACACTAGGCGTTCACTTTACATGAAGTATTTCAAATTTCTAATTCTCATCAGAACTGTGAGAAATAGCCATTACCGTTTTCCGTTTTGAGTTAAATAATGACCACTGGGTCATGCAGGTAGTAAGGGGTGGAGCTAAGACTTGGATTCCTATCTGTCTGATTCCAAACCTAATCTTTTTCCACCAGGAAACATTTCCTGTTACACAAAACTAAACCTTGAAACATTTATTTATATCTGTATTCTTTCCTTGTGCTACAAAATGTTTAAGGCTGGAATTAAAGTAATGTTTATGGTAAATATTTCTATTTGATTCTAGGCAAAAAAAGTGAATTTTAATCTTGGCTCAAGAATGAATAATCTCAGTAATCTTTGGCAAGTTTCCTGAACTTCTCTAAATTTCACTTTCTTCATATCTCTAAGGTAATGGTTCCAGGAGTCTGTGTGTGTGTGTGTGTGGTAGTGAAGCAGGAGGAGGGGGGAAGGGGGAGAGGGATGTAGGGTCAGTATGATATCAAACTGCTCTCTGATTTCACAAAGTTAAACTTGAGGTTTTGCTTTTAAGTTGAGAGAACCAGGCAGTGTAGACTTGGGTTAAGGAGAACATGGTACAGTAACGTAAAAGTCATCCAAAATAGGTGCTAGAACATATGATTTAATGAACACCACCTGCAAGTCAAACATTAAGTTTAGGCTGAAAAGCACTAAATAGAATATACTTGAAATGTCTTTCCTAAAGCTGGTAATTTAAGGCTTGACCAAAATAATCAAAGGCCCCTCAGATGTTAAAAAAGATTAATGGGCTCTGATACTCTAGGATAAAGTATGCAAGAGAAGTATGTTTAGCAACATTTAATATATATTTAATTTACCAAATAAATTTTTTTTAATTTTAAGCATTTCATTGCTAAAGCTAATAGTTATATGTGTGCAAAGCAAATATATTTCATACTTATTCCATTTAGGGTGAAGTGTATGCTTTATATATATTATTCTGTACAAAAATTCTTCTCATAGGTCAACATATTACACTTTCCCAAATCTACTGAATACTTTTTATACACTTCTGTCATTTCACAGAAATATGATGGTACTGGTCTCTTTCTTTTATTGATGTTAAGTTTCTTGAATTTTTGTGTCTTGTATAATCTAATATGGATAATTCTTAGACATTAAGCACTAGTCCCCTATTCCCACAAAAATATTAATGTAAATACAAATGGAAAATCAATATAGTATAAAAAGCAAAATGGATGAGTATACATTTTATATATTGTTACTTTTATTTATCTTGAAGTTGCAATTGATTGCTAGATTAGATTCCTTGAGGTCAAGTCTACTATGTGATCATATTTGAACACTATCTTGGTCACAGTACGCAACCAAGGAAACGTTAAAGATAGTAGAATAAAGAGAAGAAATGAGAAAACACATGATTCCTTTACTGACGATTTGTTCACCCAAACCATTCTCTAGGAGACTTCTGTTCTGTTGATCTTGAGCTGTTCTCCTTGCTGCTCTGCTCCAGTGGACTTGAAGGAGCAGAAGCCAGTGATTCTATACTAAGAATAACATAGTGATTCTAAATTTGCTGGGTCTGTCAATGTGGATGATGACATAAATAACCAGTTTCTCCAAGATAAATGCGCCTGTCCCTAAATATACATAAAGATATGTATATAGATAGAGACACGTATTCTTCTCTGATTTAAAAATAATATATGTTCATTGTAGAGATTTTAGGAAGGACAGAAAAGCACAAGAAAGAAAAGCATGCACTTTATCCCGATACCCAGATCACTAATGGTAACATTTTACCATGCATTTGTGACAGGCCTCCAATGGCATCTAATGACCTTCACCTCCTGGTATTCATGCCCTTCCATACTGAATCAGGCTGATCGGTGTGAGCATGAAAATCATTTGAAAGTGAAAAAAAAGAGAATAATATAGTGATTCGATGTTGCCTGTGCTTGGCACAGATAGTAAACACTGTATGTGTGTTTGTCCCAGATAACCTTTAGAATCTCTTCCAAACCTAAGAAACTACCTATGATTTTAAGAAAAGCAGTTCCATTTTCCATTATTTTTATTATGAAGGGGTGTGTGTGCTTGCACAAGCCTGTGTTCGTGCATACGTGTGTGTGTAGACATATTTGTGTGTATCTGTGTGTGTATATGCGTATGTGTGTCCCTCGGTATCTGTAGGGGATTGGTTCCAGGACCCCTGCCCTGGATTCCAAAATCCGAGGATGCTCAAGTCCGTTATATAAAATGGCATAGTATTTGCATATAACCTATGCACATCCTCCTATATACTTTAAATCATCTCTAGATGACTTCTAATACCTAATATAATGTAAATGCTGTGTAAATAGTTGTAAATACAATGTAAATTCTATGTAAATAGTTGCCAGTGCAAGGCCAAATTAAGTTTCGCTTTTGGGAACTTTCTGGAATTTGTGGGGGGGAATATTTTCCATCTGCCATTGGATAAATCCAAGGATGATGCAGAACCCACAGATACGGAGGGTGTACACACACACACACACACACGCACGCACTTGTTGTTATTGTGAGGTTGACAAAGTAGAGGAAAGTGATACATATTTACATACTTTCAACATAATATTCTAAGAGGTGTGAAGAGGTGTACAAGATATGATGGTCGCAAAGAGAGATGTTTAATTCGATCAGGGCTTCATAATTGATCTCACACATAAATAGGAAAAGGATTTGTGTTGTCTGCAAAATAGTCTCCTCCAGTCTGGGAGGGTGGGTCTACCTCTGCAGAGTCTCAGCCGTCAGGTCCTCTCTGAGTTCCTCAACCTCTGTGTCAGACCCAACCACAGGACAATATTGAAATGCACATGGCTTGACCTGTAATCACCTCCCTCTTCCTAGCATTTTCTCAATGTGCCACCAGCGTGTCCTTATCGCTGCCAATTGTTTCCTACAAGAATCTAGGAGAAATCGAGGAAATCAGATAACCAGTTTTGTTAAATGAGTCAGAGTAGCATTGGCATATATACACTACCAAATGTAAAATGGATAGCTAGTGGGAAGCAGCCGCATAGCACAGGGAGATCAGCTCGGTGCTTTGTGACCACCTAGAGGGGGGGGAGAGGGGGGGGGGGGGGGAGGGAGACGCAAGAGGGAAGAGACATGGGAACATATGTGTATGTATAACTGATTCACTTTGTTATACAGAGAAACTAACACAACATTGTAAAGCAATTATACTCCAATAAAGATGTTAAATAAAAAAAATAAATAAATAAAAATAAAGTTTTACATATCTGAAAAAAAAAAAAAGTACTAAAAGATTTGGTCAGTAGCCTCTGGCTGAAGGAATTTCAGGATGATCCCCAGGAGTCAAGGACCTGGAGAGATCTTTCTGTGCTGCTCTAGGACCAAGTTTTACTCCTAGGAGGCGGCATGTTCTGAAGGGCTGAGAGTGCCAGACATCTCATGGCCAAAGTAACCAGGCAGTTTGACAAAGGAAGAGTAAAGTCCATGAAAACAGAGAAGCCTACACTCAAATCTCCCTTGGGCAAGTTATTCAATTTTTCTGAGCTTCAATTTCCTTACCTATAACGGTTCAGTGTAACTGGGAGGAATCCATTAAATAAATGTGAAAATACATACCAGGCAGTCAAAAAAAACCAAGTTTGTTGTATTCCCTACTCATGTACTCATGCATTACTCCTCATTTAAACCCTATTATTTAATAACGACTGCTTCAACAATTGTTGAAGATTCTAAAGCTGATTTTAAAGTCAGCAAGTATGCAGTCTGCAATTGTTTGTAGAGTCCACATTGGTTGCTGGAGGGGAGAAAACAGTTTAAATCCTTAGTTAGTTATGGTGGCTTTGGGTAAGTTAACTTTTTATTTTTTTAATGGCTATAATAAAGAACTTATTACAAAAATTATTATGAGGTTTAAATGAGATAACAATGTAGAATGGTCTTAAGAGAATGCCTGGCACACTATAATGCTCAATTATTATAAACAATTTTTATTACTATCCCTTGACCTACCACCACCATGGTAACATCTAATAGAAATTTACAATGCACCTCAACCTATTTACTTTTTCAAATTATGTATTGTTTTTGAGGAAAATTACAATATACTACTAGTTGAGGATTCTCTGATATTTTGGACAGTGGGAAATACACATAGTATAAGGTCTGAATAAATGCATAATTATTTCTAATTTATACTTTATTCATCAACATATTATTGTACTAAAAATTCACATTTTTACCTGACAGTACCAGTAGTGCTCAAAAATTAAGCCTGTATCTCCAAATCAAACAAATCTATATACTTTTCCCTGGGAGAGTCCAGAAACTGAAAAGAAGTGTTGCAATTAGGTTACACATGTGACGGGGATGAAGGTTGTTCAGACTTAAACCCACCCTACTCATCCATCATCATCTCATTTAAGGGAAGAGAGGTTATGCATCCATTTGGTAAATTTGTAATTATGAATTTCTCTTACCCTTCCAAAACTACCCACTCTTTCTGGGTGGGTTTGAGCATTCTCTGAGAAGGCTAGATTCTATAAATCAGCTCTTACATGCTCAAAACTCACAGTTTAGAATTACTGTCAAGTGTTTCTAATACCTGATTTAAACATTAGAGACTTGGAATACTGATATATCTAGACATTACTTGAACCAGAAAATTATTGCATAAAGAATGAATTGTGGTAATAAAAATGACAATATTCTTTCTTTCTAAATGCTTGAAAATTGGTTCTTGAAAAGACCATTTAAAATTCTACATTACTTCAATCCTCACTTTCTTGTGTTTCGGATATTAAAGCAATAAAAACTTTACTCACTTTATATCTAATCAGAGCAGAAATAAATATAATAGGTTAAAAGGACATTTTAAAAACAGTTTTGAGACATTCTAATCATAATATGTATTTTTTTAATTCCTAATTATATTAACACCTTATCTATTCAATGAATTACAATTGTTGAATGACATCATTTTTCCTCAATGATTAATTTTTAAATTATTACAATTAATGAAGTTCAATTGATATACTGCTTACTAAGACATCAAGTTATTATTTTTAGATTTAATCACAACATTTATAATGGATTGGAGGGTATTTAATAAAAATGACCCCTGAAAATCTTTTCACCAAAGCTCACATTTGAAAGGCTAGTTTCTGTCTCTCTTATTCTAACATAAAATCACTCTTCACACCAGCAGTAACACTTCACAATGCATTTGCTTTGAGGAATTTTTAGCCACTTCAATGCACATATGTATTTTTAATTAAATTGAATTGAATGCGTGTAAAATACTCAAATGACGTCAAGGTGGAGGGATTTGCATTTACTGAGGTCTTTTGATGTCATTCACATTAGTGTGTTAACTATCCAATCTTTAAAACAACTTGGCAAGCAGGGACTCTCATCCGTCCCTTATTTATGAGAAAGTTGAGGCTCAAAAGGCTCAAATAATTTGCCTGAGATTATAAAATAGGATTTATAGCCACATCTTTCTCTCTCGACTCTGTTCACTATATCTCACTCCTTCCCTGTCCACAAACAGAGAATAAGGGCCCTGTCCTGTATTTTCTTATTGTGGCATGGAAATGCCTCAATGCGTGGAGCTCTAATGCTTGAGATTGTTTCTTGTACTTTTTTTCACTTGAGTTTCAAAAGGAGCTAAAAGCTTTTTGCTCTTGTCGGTTCCAAACATATTTAATGATGATGATTACTTTTACTTTCATAATAAGTGTGATATGCTGAGAGGAAAGAACATGGTTCAGGAGAATTACTTGTCTATAATTTGCTGGTCTTCAAGAAGAAGAAAATGTCAGTGTGTATTATTTTATGAGTCAGAATGACCTGTTATCTTAATCCACTTCATCATATTAACAGTGTAACATAGTCTGTCTTTTAAAAATTCTTCCATTTAGGGCAGAATTATTCAGATCTCTCATGATTGCCAATTGCCAATTGACTAAAGGCAATCTAGACTCTATGTTGTAATAGCATTTAAATTCCCTGCTGTGGAATAATAAGACTCAATTTAATTTTTAGACTTTCAAAGTACATTTTAATAAAAATTACTTTATACTGATTTCTACTTTACATTATAGAGATCATATTTGGGGATAATTTTCAGCTTTTTCATAGTAATGGTGGATTTAGACAATATTATAAACATCTTTCCTATTGATATTTTACATCCAGATATAAAGAAAGTATAATTGATGATTTATCTAGCTATGTCTCACAATAGGATAAGTATTTTAGGGGGAGAACATTTTTAATACTTTACTATAATTCTCTCTTGCTCTTGCTTTTACTCTCATACTCTCTGAATTTTGATAGTAACCAAGATTATGGTTATTATACATTTATTTAGTTTCACTTACTGTCAATATCCAGGATGTAACAAAAGCAAATAGAAAGGGGTAACCTCAAGTGTTTAACTACTGAGGAAGCTGAAATGTTTTCATTCTGCAAGGGGCAGCTCCAAAGACCAGAACAGATAGGCTGTCTTAGCAGATACGACATTTAATAGGGACCATTTGAAGTTCATGGGACTGCAGAAGGTAAATTACTTGTTCTGAAGTCCAGTGAGGAAAATCAGATGAATGTAAGAGATAAAAGTAAACTTTATCTCTGCCCACTAGCCAGGGATATATTTATTAGCACCCATATCAACTAAAAACTGCCATTTATTTTTAATCAGCAAGGTATATATATATGTTTTTTTTGTTTGTTTGTTTGTTTATTTTTTTGCGGTACGTGGGCCTCTCACTGTTGTGACCTCTCCCGTTGTGGAGCACAGGCTCCGGACGTGCAAGCTCAGCGGCCATGGCTCACGGGCCCAGCCGCTCCACGGCATGTGGGATCCTCCCGGACCGGGGCACAAACCTGTGTCCCCTGCATCGGCAGGCGGACTCTCAACCACTGCGCCACCAGGGAAGCCCAGCAGGGTATATTTTGATTTGGATATACATTTGCATTAACCTGCTAAAGCCAATCTCCTATTTCACCCTTTGATTTCCTGATCACATAATAGGTACTGTTTCTAAAGTCACAAATTGCATTAGAACATCTACAGAAATTAGTTTTTAAATCCCCTATGTGCACTGAGATGGAAAGAAAAAGGGTAAACAGTTAAATTCTACTTTGCTCTCCCTGAACAGGGTTTCTATTTCCAGTGAGTGCATTTTTCAAATGAAAATGAAGTCATCCCTCAAAAGGGTAAATTGCCAGGCTGGACTTCTTTCCAGTGTTTATTGTATTATTCATATATTTGTTTGTCAATAGGAAGGCAGAGAATATGGCATAAAACAGTAATAACAGTATATTAAGTTATTACATGTCACCTTATAAAACACTTTTACAGAATTTTAACACCACCAGGCATTAAGAAGCAAGTAAATTAATTAAATGATTCCAATTAATAGCCAAGAAAACCAAGGCTCAGAATGATTTTCAGAGGCTTGTCCTGTTAGCAAGTGTGGAACAGGGCTAGAAGTCAACATTTCTGTTACTCAGCTCTGCTCTTCCCTGGCATTTCATAGCTTCTAATGACTTAGTATCTATTGAGCCACTAAACTATAAATGGCATCATACTGTTCAAGACAGAGACACAGCCTAAATATGTACCTCTAGAGGCTCTTTTAAATTTATATAACCCATATCTTAAATTAGCATTATTAACTAATCAGCTAGAGCCAGACAGTGTGGTGGTTATCTTCTGACTCTTGGGTTCCAGCACTGGTATTTCCTGGTTTTGTGATCTGGGACCTGTCACTTATACCTTTTTCTACCTTCATTTCCTCATCTATAAATGGGGAGAACAAAATCACCAACCTTCACAGGATAATGTGAAGATTAAATGAGATAATGCAAAAAAAAAATCCTTATCACAATTATTGGCATGGTGACAAGCTCAATGAACGTTCATCATTCAGACTATCTCCAGGTTGGTTGCTAGCTATTAATTTATAGATTCTTTTGGTTAGGTTAAACCCTAAAGGCCACTGGGTCCATGGTTCCTTGCCCTCTTTTGTAAAATGAAGTGACTGGATTAGATGGTCTCCAAGATTTCCAAGATCCCTCAAAATTTTAAAATCTGGTACTCTTTTTAGCAGAATTTTCAAACCAAAAATTTCTTCAATTGAAATACTCTAGGATCTTAACTGTTGAACTGATAAGTAATGTTTTGCAAAGTACTTTTCCCAAAGAAGGGAAAATGTAATAAATATATTAGTGAAGTTGGGAAATTCTCATACATTAAATATCACTTACTCATTCATATTTAAGCTAATTATTTGAAATCTCCTTAAAGTAAGGTTAGCATGGTAGAGTCCAGCACACCTAACACAAGGTAGACAACTATAGGTATTCTGTAACTGTCAACATCTTCTAAGTCACTGGTTCTTAAAGTGTTGTCTCTAGACCGGAAGCATTAGTATTGAATATCACCTGGGTACTTGTCAGAAACACAAGTTCCAGTGACCCATTGCAGACCCGCTGTATCAGACTCTTGGGGTGGGATCCAGCAAACTATGTTTTAACAAGTCCTCCCAGAAACTTTGATGATACTGAAGACTTAGTACTACGGTCTGAGTGAAGAGTGAAAAAGAAAGTTCTTTTTCTGCTAAACATTTACCGAAGCAGCTAAAACCGAAATTGAATCTGGCCTTAGAAGATATCAAAGAGAAAGGTCTGCTAGAAATAATTACAAGTCAAGTAACCAATCAACTGACTGAGAAAAGGGGCGAAGAAGCCACTGTCAGTTATTCCCTGTAGAGAAATAAGGTACTAAGAAGGTTAAAGAAAAGTTTAATAAATCATCAGAGAGTATCAGAGTAATGATTCTAGCAAGAGAGCAGCCCCAGTAAGAATACATAATGTTCCATCTTCCTGCCTAGTGTGGAGAACTACAGGTTCTCCATGCTGTCTACTACATGAAAGAAATAAAGTATTACTCTTTCTATTATTTACAGTAAAAATGAAAATAAAACACTAAGAACTGAAAACCCTGGTTTATGAAGAAGTACATTAAATAGGGAAGGAAATACTTAATGATCTATGCCCATCTGTTTATCTGACAAAACCTAAATATTTTCATTAGATCCTGCACTGAGAAAAGTTTTTGACATACTAGCAATCATAATCATTTAAACAAGATATGATGGAAAGGATAGACAATCAATGTCAGGGTGATAGGAAGACAGGTGATTTTATGTGTTTCAGTGTCTTCCCTATCATCTGTATATCAATCCCAGACCCCTTTCTTAAGTCCAAAATTTCTAATTATCTCCTAGATGTTAATGTCAATAAATCGAAAACTGAGTATATCCAAGCAGGCCTCATAAACCCTACTTATAATCTCTATCTCAGTTAATGGAATTAACTTTCCCCAGTTATAAACCTTAAAACATAATATTTTGTATTTACCAAGTCCGGTCAATTTAATTTCATAATTACCCAAGGATTTACTTCTCTTTTATCTTTTCCATTGTGACCATCTTTATTCATATTCCCATGATATTCTTCCTGTTTCTCTTCACAACTAGACTCTAGAAAACAGGAATAATGTCTTCTCCCCAGTGCCAGGGCTAAGGCCTGACACAGTAAGCATATGCAAATTGTAAATTGTTCCCTGGTGAATGTGCTGGAAGAGTAAACAGATTAATCTGAACTCCCAAGCCCCCATGATTTCAGGAGGCCATCACACATTGCATCTTTCTTCAGGAGAAAGAAATCAGGAGATTTCTTCAGGAGAAAGAAATTTGGGAAAGAATACTGTATCTCCTGATCCACATCGGTCACATTTTAAGCTCTAAGCAAGTGTTCTAATCGTCAGATTTGTGTGTTGTTTTTGTATTAGATCCTCTTCCTTGACTCATCTTAAGACAAGTTATGTTTATCTTGTCCTCTCGGATATTAGCGTTCTCAGGTTTTAACACTCGGCTTCCGTGACCTCAACAAAATTAATGGCAATGTGTTCCAGGGTCTTTGGGAGAAGCCTATGAGACTGGAAATTAGGCAGAAATAGTAAACACAAAATGGCTTTCAATGATCACCAGAATCATCTAAGGAATTACAATTTATGAGAGAAAAAATTCCTGTCAAGAATTTATTTGTTACCTACCAGACACTGGCTTATGGAAACTGTTATTCCAAACAAGGTTGGCCATACTTAGGAGACGCATTATCTATGTAGATCACAGATATACAGCCAGGCTCTCATGGGGCTTGTCTACCTTTCCTCCCCCCAACAAGCCCTGAGGACTTCTCTTATGTGCTATACTGTATACATTTCATGACGTAACAACCTCACTTGTATTGTACAAGATACCAGGCACTCTGAGGTAGACTGGAGTTGCTCTTTCCAAATTAGAAAGTTCAAACCAAAAGATGCAATGTTTTGTTGATTCTCAGTGCCTTCGCTGAAGAGGAATTCTAGAATGTGCAAATAGAAAAGGAAAATTCTTGGCTTACAAACTGATACAAGAGAAATCTTCCAGAAACACATGGCCTGGGATATTTCAGACTCCTGGCAGATTGCAAACCTTTACTGCCTTTTATTAATAATCAGGGTTCAGATCAAGTGCCTCTAAGAAGCCAGGACCCACTTGTCAGACTAGACTTTAGCTCAAAAGTCGAACATCTTCCAACAAACAATCTCATAATAGCAGATATCTTCTCCAGATACCAAATTACTTTGGCCAGCACAAATGTCATGTACTAAACAGACACTGAAATGTTTGGTCACTCTTCTCTAGACAATAGAATTAAGAAGGTTATACAGTAATAAACAGGGAAAATACAATTGCAATTTTGTTCTATTGACTTGTTGCAACCTCAAATGATCTAGGCCCACAGTCCCAACATCTGTCTTATGGTTGCCCTTATAGATATGAAACAACAGCGTGTACGATATAAGATCGTTGTTATTAGGAAATGAAAATACTTTAGGGGTATGATTGTGGAAGGAGTTTCAAAATCACGAGGGGCCTGGGAATGTAGAGCCTGAACTTACACAGATAAAAACACACTCTTACTCATTCCTGTCTACGTGTCCTGTGTTCCTCTAGTGGTGGAAAACTGCGATATAACATAACATATGCCTTCAGATATTACCATTACCTATCCACCTCTGTCAAGGTTAGTACAAGTTTGAAAGGATACATGAAAGAAGCAAATCCTTCTATCAGGAAAGTTTTACCAATATGATGGGAAGGTATCCCAAACAACTGGATATGAGAACAAAAAGCTAGTAAAGCAACAAGCAAAGAACTGTTGTCATCGTGGAGTGTTGTTTTATCAAAGTTTGGGCTCAGGTAAGGGAAAGGGGTGCATGGTGGTGAGACATAAGAATGGGCCATAGAACACAAACTTCTGGGGAGATTTTTTCAGGAGACACCCAGCCATGAAGTTCTTCTCCTAATCATGGTGGGGATTCTGATCAAAGTCCTCCAGTAAAGCAAAGATAATAGTAGCTACAGCAGAGCTTGCTTTAAAGGAATGTAACATCTCTAAGAGTCCATCATTTGCAGAAATTGTTAGCGCCTTATCAAATAGAACAGAAATTGCTAGAGCTGTAATAACACACGTTTTTATAAGATTTTACTTTAAAGGACAGATTTGAGCCAATGAAGTACATGCAATGTCTCTGCAATTAGTCAGTGAGACATGATGCAGGGAAGTGAAGAGTTCAGTGTGAAAGGATAAAGAATCAGAGAGACGATTCAGATACAGGGCAGTAACAAAGGGAAGGATCTAGATGGACAAATGGGAAAAATAGAAAATAAGGAAAAAATAGATTCCTTATTCGTTTATGTCAACGATTTCTCCACTTCCTTAGTGGTAAAAAAAAAAAATAGGGAGATAGGAATAAAACCACATTGTATTTATAATTGTGTGCCATTTTGGTTTATTTTCTACCCGTGATGTTAAGATATAGCTACATTTTGGCATTAGTAAATTTGATATAGTTAAGCCTACAGTCAGAGTTCAGTTACTTTTTAGTAATCTTTTTTTTCCTGCTTTTAAAAATTTAAGTCTCAATTTAAAAGAATCTACTGGAGTTTGCTAAAGAACAATATCAGAATTATATGTACAACTCACTTCTGCAATAACATGCAGAATTCCAGAACAGGCAAGCAGGTTAAAAAGGAAACTAGCAAAAGAATTCAGCCTGTCACTGTAGAACGTCAGAAAATGACGCACGAGAGGAGAAACACCTACATGTACACAGTAGCCCCTCGAAAACATTATTGACCATTAGATAGAAATGTTTCCAATGTATGGGAAGCCACCACAGGCTACTTTGTTTTGCTTTGGTTCTCACTAAAGTCTGATTAGCCAGGGTAGGGGGTGCAGGGGGCGGTGACTTTTGGAGAGTATAAAATGTGTACTTAGCAGTGGTTTTGTGTCATAATAGTTATGATTTCAAGGCTAACATTTCTTAATATTTGGGGAGAATATGACCATCCATAGAAACCTTCTGCAAGTAAAATAAACTAAAGCTAGTATTTTTGCACGTACCTGTTTTTCTCCACTGGGCTTCTTGTGGTTCAGTAACAGCTCTACAGCTCCGACAACTTCTTTCCTGATGGCGTGTAATAGAGCATCTCCAACATAGACGTTACAGCTTAAGAGTAGTTCTATGAGCTCCAAGTTCTCATTTTCGATTGCAATGAGGAGAGCAGTTCTTCCAAGTGGATCGACGCAATTAATATTGATTTTAAAATAAATTTCAGCTTCCTCTAGGGATTTCTTGACACTTGCATAATCTCCCTTTTCCACAGCGTTCAAGTAGGCTTTCTCGGAGGGTGAGAGCTCTGATTCTGCTCGGACTATCCTGAGAGGAATGCGGTCTCTGTAGGGGGCATTAACATTTCTTTTGTAATAGAACTGAGCCATGTTTCATGCCATGCTATTTCTTGGTCTCTGAAAGTGCAAACAAAAACCAACACACACAAGGATTAGCATTAGCACACTTTTGAATGATTATGCATCGCATTTAACAACTCACAATGAGGCCAATAACAACGATGAAACCGCAATTATTAAGTGAGAAGTTATGTTCCCTTTAAACAATGGAAATAGGCAATAATTATTCAGTTATCTAGAAACACAGGTTTCAAAGTTGTTACTTAAGAAGAAAGAGAGGCCAGTATTTGGCAAGTTACTTAAAAAGTGACGTCTGTCAGAGGTTGCACCTGTAATTTAAAAAAATTATTTACAAAATTTATCATAAATATATATTATTTTTAACGGAGCACCTTGAAAGCCAAAGGCTGTATCTCTGGGGTCCCCAAACTGGACCAGGGATTTTCAAGAATGTCAGTCACTGTCAGTTTTGCTCATCATGGAGATGCTGTTGAGATTACGGAGTATCAATATCTGGGAAAAATGTTTTTCACTTTCATTACTAGTTTTAATGTTTGTAAGAACTGATGTTAAAGTTACTGTGAGTTACTGATATTAATGTCAATAAAATATCATACTGAGCCCGATGAGCATAATTTTATTTTTTTTCCTCTTGTAAGTAAATTCATTGAGGAGGAAAAATGTGTACCAATGGTATTAATTATCAAGATGAGTCTAGGCAATTTAATTTCCAACAGAAGCATTTAGAAAAGGATTAAATATATGGTTTATTATGAAAATGCTATTTTCTTAATTTTCTTACCTCTGTATCATGAAACAATAAACCACAAGGCAGGAATACATTTATTGTAAAATGTAATATTATTTTGAAGTTACAGTAAATATACAGTTGAAGATGAGGAAATTATTTCAAATAAATAAGAGATTATCATCTTAAAATAGATTAATGAAAAAGTCTGATGTCGCTAAAAGTTATACTGATTTGGTAATCATCTTAGAGGTACAAACTTACTGAAAAATGTATTCTGTTTTGAATATAATTTCTTTACTGCTGTTAGGTCCTGATTCCATACTTATGGTCTGAACTATTTTATTATTCTATGTCATTTATATTCAACCCACGTTTATTTGCATACATTCACTATATCAAATTAAAATGAATGGGGTATTCTAAGTACCTGAACATGCGTATTCATCTTAATTGATCTTTTTAGACCTAATCATTTTATAAGTAATTTAACAGATTTGAATAATGCTTTAACTGTAGCTTGAACATGCATTGCATTAACAAATGTGATTATATTTAATGTAATGTTCTCAATTTGGGAAAGTATGCATTGTTTGTATGCTACCTCAATTTAACAGTAATTTCAGTTATCAAATAGTTAAGTTTTATTTTTTGATGTCCAGATTATGCATCATGATTTCTCAAATATCTAGGTTCAGGATCTAATACACAAAACTGTAATTCCGTAATTTCTTCCTTTCTGGCATATTTGATTCAGCACTTTATTAAGGCCTCTTCATAGACTAAGCAAAAAGTGGTAATCCAATAATCCAGAATATTTTTCTCAAATATTTCACGTTTTGTTAGTCTTGGTGTTTTAAATGTATAATGACCAACTATACAGCATGATCTAAATTTATTTTTACAATTGCAGACAAAGTGTGTTGTGAGTTCTTTAAATAGCAATATTACCTTTTCAGAGGAACATAAAAATTAATACTGGTGTTCAGATATATTAATTTTAGACATGCAAATTGCTTACTTGAAGCTTGATTATAATTTTAGTATTTAGACAATGCATTAACTGACTAGAATAACGGGAACAAAATTATATTATCAGACAACAAAGACAATTTAATAGTCCTCCAGTATAACCAAAACTTCAAAAATCAACATCATTATTACGTTACATGTCTCTTTTTAATTTTCTGATCCCAAATGCCCCATATATGCATCAGTGGTAACATTAAAATATTTGCCTTAGGAAGGCAACTGTCACCCACTTCCCCAGCACAACTTTTCTATCCATGTCAGCATCCATGAAAGTGTGCGGGATCAAAGTTGTGGTTTTCGCATGGCAATTTTATCCAGACTATAGTGTAAATCTTCATAATGATAATAACCGCCATTTATATTCTATTGCAGCAGTATACATTCTCTATTACCTCACTTTGTCCTTACCCATGGCTCTTGGAAAAATACATTAATTTTCATTTTCTAGAGTTGAATCCAAGGTTTCCCACCAACAATATTTTTGCTTAAGACTAGTGTTTCATTGTAGCTTACCCAAAATACAGGTTAAAATGAAAGTATGAACATACATACACATCCACAGTATCAGAAATTCATGTGAATTATGGCTCAGTCAGGATTAGGAATCAGCTTAGAGGATGGAAAAACTGTATTTCATTTTATCTCATTTACTTTGTTTTATTAATGATGGTATCATATAAAATGTTAGACAGCAAACAGCATTTGACTTCTCATTTTCAGAGTACAAGATGTTGGTGACAACGAAGGGATTGGAGGACAACATAGCAGATACTGGAGAATTTGTGCGAGAGGAGGGGACAGGTAATGAGAAGTTAGACTTACTAAAATCTATTTCATTTAATCCAGATAACTACCATAAATGTAAACTACGTAAGTTTCAAAAAGAGTAATATGACATTGAGAGAAAGATATATTCTATTCAACGTTGTGTTTTAGATGTGAATTGGGCATGAGACTTTCCATTAGATAACCTGTCTCTCCATCTATAAAGTGAGGAGAAACAACAACGATGAAGGAATGGGTGAGGAGAATCAAAGAGTTAGTGCTGAGAAAGACCTTTTATCTGCTGTCCTCTTTTAACATCTTGAATTTGATAAAAAAAAAAAACAAAAAAAAAACAAGAATTCATGTTTGGGAGGCTACGTGGATTTGAAATATACTTAAAATGTAAATGCATAAAGTAAATAAAATGTACTTTATGTATTTATTTACTTTATGTACTTATTTACTTTATGTAAATACATAAAGTAAATAAAATTTAAATATTTACAGTGGAATAGTAAAACATAGAGAAAGAGAGAGAGGGGGAAGAGAAAGAAGGTGGAGCAACTCTGATTGATGGCTAAAAACTTAAGAAAGTCAGGAAGAGTATATAATTTTTCAGTACATCCACTTGTCCTTCTGGATTACCTGGTGCAGTGATACTAACAGAAGGACAAAAATCAAGTTTAACAATTGAAAACTGTGATACACGAATGTAATTGCAAGGAGAAGCTGCCGATAAGGCCGACGGCTCCTGAGCTGACACTCTTATCAGCAACAATGGAATTGCTACTGGATAGAACGTCTGCAAAATAAACAGGGGTCTCACTGAAGCAAATATATTGACCTCAAATGTGGAAATAAAAGCCTGTTTCTGACCCTGCACTTTCAGAATAAGCTTTCTGGAGGAAAAAGATATTTTTTTCCCCATAAATTACAGAGGTGAACAGATCCTTTGATTTCAATGCCCCCTTTATGACACATAAGCCAGAAGTAATATGGCTGCTTCATCAAGTTATGTTTCAAAGACTTGGAAGAGCTATGGGATGTGATGAAGAAAAACTCAAATCCCGCGACGTGAATTCTCAATTAACCCAACATTTATTTTCCCTAAATATGTTTGGGACTTAAGAAAGAAAACTGCAGGAGAGCTTCACCTTGACATCAATCCCAAGAGAAATTTTTTTAAAACTGTCCCTAGATATGAAAACCACCATCATCTAAACAACATGAAGATATGCAGGAAAACAAAAGTTCCAGATATTTATAGGGTCTGAAGGCATATTCCCTAAAGGATAAATTTAGCTGTGTGGTGCAAAGAAGAGTGAACTTGAATTCCGAAGAACACAAAGGAAAGAAAATAGACAGAAATCTCCACTCTTGAGTATGCATTATTAAAAGTAAAATAAAATTTCCCCAAACAACGTTGTTTTTTCTTTTTTGCTTTTTATTCCCTAACTACCAAAAGATACATTTCATACACGTGTGATCTTATGACACAGTGAGAAATAAAGACTCTCATTTTTTGTTAGGATACTATGGCACATATCTAAGTTGTATTTGTATTTTTTTCTGAAATCTGATATAAAATAACAATTTCGCAGATAACTTATTCACACTCAATCCAATTCGGATTTTTTTCTTGCTATTGGTATAGTCTATTATCTCAATAATCTTTGATATAATGCATACTCCACCTAAAAGCATAATGCTCTCATTTTGGCTATCATTCCTAACTCCAGGCTTTTTCTTCATCATCTTTCACGTGGCTACACCAATATCCTTCTAATAATCTCACCGATGTTATCCTTTCATCCTCCCTGTTTAGTCTCCACAAAGCCACGTGCCTAATATTTCTAAAATGTAAAGCTGATTCAATCACTCTCTCACTTTTAATCCTTAAATGACTGAGAACCATTCACAGGAAAAACACTAACCTATTATGGAATACGGGACCTCCATGACCTGGCTCCTAAATGCCTTCTTAGATATATCTACCAAGGCAGCTCCTGGAAAACCTTATTTTACACTGACAAGAATCCCAAACCACTTGGCCACTACAGTTTTAAGCATTTCCTCACACTTTTCTTTACAAGAGGAAAATTGTTCCTCCCCTGAGTCTCTGGCAACTCTTGCCAAGTTTTAAAAACCTTCTGTGAAGTATCATAGCCTCTGAGGATTTTTCTTCTCTTCCTCTTAAGGCAGAGTTAATGGCCTTTTTTATGCATCTTCATAAACCCTGTGGACCTCTTAGCTTTAGAACATTTTTTTTCTTTTTACTGTATAAAAGACTGTGACTTATACCGTATTGCATCCCCAATGCTAAGCAGGTAGTTAGTGCCCCAAATTTGTTGATGAATCAATGAATTAATGACTATACCTTCAGAGTTATTCCTCTGTCATTTGGGGTAAAGGAATAAAGTTAATAGGGTAAAATTGCTTCAATCAGGTGCCAAAAAATGGTTTAGCACTTGTAGGCCCGTTGAAGGCAACAATGCATAACCGGACATCCAGCCAACAGTCACGAAGCTACTGAATACCCCGGGAAAAATGCTTTCATTTTTTACCTAGTTTTCTTCTCTATCCTACCCCCAAGGTTTTTTTCACCCATACAAAGAATTATAACTGTAATGTGTAAATCAACACATCTATAGCTCTCAGCTCTGGAATACACTTCCTATCACTACTACCTAAGTCATCAGAAAGGCATAAGATTTTGGTCAGTTGGCTGATACTTCCAGGGAAATGCGAGCACAGAGGAAAAAAGTACAAGACAGCCAAGGCTAGCAAAATGAATGTCTTATAATGGGAGAAACAGAGTTAATATACCTGTAAACAGGAGACTAAAATACGTGTATAAATATCTACAAAATTATAAAGAGAATATGAGAAAATCTGAGGAATAAGAAATCATCAAGGATAAGTAATTGGAGATACTGGTAGAACGACCATGGAATGAATCAGTAAACTGGAAGTTCAGATCGTGAAATTCTCCCAGTTAGGAAAAAGTAAAAGTGAAGAGAAAAAGAGAATGTATGTATAAGAGCCAAAATCTATAAAATAGCAATTGAATGAAGAAAAAATTAAACAGTGGAGTGCAGGACATATTTTTAGTATTAATGACCAAGAATTTTCATAATTATAAAAGATATAAGACCTCCCATGGAAAGAATCCATAGCACCACATAAGATATATAAGAATAACTCCTTCATAGATTAAAAAAAATTATAAAGGAGAAAAAAAATCCCCTATGAGAATATCCCCTACCACATACATCATAAGGAATAGCTGTGACAACATTAGTTTTTGTTCTAGAAAAACTTTGCCCAGGGAAGATAAGACTGTAAACCAATAAATAACTCAGGATTTCACTATTCCATCAAGAAATTCCTGCATATAAGTTTATCTGAGATAATATCCTGCTCACCTGGGCAAACAGCTTCCTTATCAAACACTTTACTTATCAAGACTCTCTCCAGAACCCTCACTGGGCCAAATCTACCAATCCTAAATTAGTATGTCACAAATATTGCCCAATATCAATCATTCTCCTATCTTGAAATATCCACCTTAAACTCCTTGTACCCAGGGCAGAAAACCCTACAGATATTCTCCCCAACTGTCCCCTTTGGTGGCACTACACAGCTATATCAATGTGATGTTCTCCCTACTGCTGGGAGTTATAAAGAACTTATCCTTGCTTTACTGGAAAACTATGATAATGTTTTGGGAGTCTGATACATAAAAAGAATAAAGAATCAGATTAACATCAGACCTCTTAACAGCAAACTTGGAGGTTAGAATGTAATGAGGTTTTGACTGAAAAGTAGAAAAGGATAACCCCCCCACAAACAGAATTTTGAAGCTAGAATTTCATATTTATGAAAATTATTTAAATACAGGGAGGAATAAAATTAGTCTCATGCATACAGCCTCAGAAGGCTGCTCACATGAAGACCATATTTGATCATAGGATGACACTACAATATACGGAAAGTATAGATATAAAGAGAAAGATTTCTATGGTTTAAATAGTTGAGTTTTTGTCTGTTTTGCTCACTGATCTATGTACGAGGCTTAGAAAAGGGTCTAGTATGTAAAAAGTACACAGTAAATATTTACTGAATGAATAAAGTATCTACTGAACATCTGTATGTCAAATGTGTATATTAAGCATTGGCAATACCCTGAAGCCGGGATCCTTGCACTCACGGAGCTTAGGCGCCATTGGATGGGACCCACAAAAAATTAAAAAAGCAAAGGAACCAACAGCAAAATTACCGTTTTTAAGGGCTACAATGGAAACAAATGATGAGAAGGGGTGGAGAAAGATGGAGATCGACCTTAGGTAGGGGGCTCAGGGGTTACCTCTCTTTGACATGAAAGGTGACAAAAAGCCAGCTAAGTGAAATTAAAAAGTGCAGAGAAGACCATTATGTTAAAACGATCTGAAAGTGAGAAAGCAGTGAAGCGGGAGGGGCAGGATGCATTCTAGGATGTAAAACAGGTACAGCATGTCTGGAGTGTTGTGAGCAAGGGAGAGAGTGGAAGAAATGACTTCTGTAGCCAGGAAATGCAGTGTGAGGATCTGGGAATGTATTCAAAACATAATAAGCAATTCTTGAAGGGCTTTGAGCTGAGGACGTACATAATCCAATTTCTGTTTTTCTTTGTTTGTTTTTTGTTTTGGGGTTTTTTTGGGCCGCACTGCACAGCATGTGGGATCTTAGTTCCCCGACCAGGGATGGAACACAGGCCCCCTGCAGTGAAAGTGTGCAGTCTTAACCACTGGACCACCAGGAAAGTCCCTCCAATTTCTGTTTTTAATGGTCATGTAGGCTGCTGATTGATTTGGAAATGCATAAGAGTGAAAACTAAGACCATCTGACAATAAACCAAGTGAATGCAATCAAGAGTTGATATCACAAAGGAGGAAACATTAACCCTTAGGATTAAGAATGCAAAACCCAGACTCTGATGGTGGTATGTTTGTGGAGATTTAAATGTCTGCTCATATTTTATTGAGTTTATTAATATTTTATTAGTGCTCTGATTGAATATATTTCAAGTACTCTCATTCTAATCCTTCCCCATATCCCTATTTTTTTCATACCTTCATAGAATGTGAAGATTTTAAGGGATACATATATCATTTTATAACAAGAGTGTGTGCACACATATTGCTATTGCTACATCAGAAACACTTTTACTTCTTTCATTGTGTCAAAGATGTCACTACTTGTGGACAGTGAAAGCAAAACTTGTCATAAAGGAAGCAATATTAAGAAGAAATGTGGGGGAAAAGCAATACGTGTTGCAGATAAGCAGTTTACAAGATGAGACAAAAGAAAGACAAAATAACCTAATTTCAAAAATGAAATATTCAACAGCAAAATTTATTCAAAAATCGCCCAGAACAACCAGATCCTGCAGTCCATAGCTGACCTTTAATTTCTGACATTGTGTGTGGGCACGTGTGTGTACGTATGAATGGTAACTATGGTAATGGTGAGTCTTTTGAGCAAAACAAAAAGGAACAAATCTTGTAGTGATAGCAAAAGTAATATAAAAATGCTTAAATTTGTATGCACATATGGAATATTTGATAAATATATGACGCCAAAATTAAAAAAAATACCCATTAGATTATTGCAGAGGTAAGGATACCATGTTAGATGTTATTGCTGTTGGTCATGGTGGTGGTGGTGTGTGTGTGTGTGTGTGTGTGTGTGTGTGTGTGAGAGAGAGAGAGAGAGAGAGAGAGAGAGAAGGAGAAGTAATGGAACACATATTTCATAGTAGCATATCAACCAAGAAGCATGAAAAATCAGAGCAGGAAATGGAATAACAATAAACAATGTTGAGACAGTTGGTTAGAAGTTTTGGAAATAATTATTTAGTAACACCATAAGAGTGATTCAAAGTATATTTAAAAGTTAAATATTGAAGCAAAGTGATGGGAAAATGTCAAACCATGAGGAAGAATCATGCTATGTATATACAGAATGCAAAAAATCTTAGTATGAAAACAATGTACAAAATTAAGAGGCAAAACAACTAGGAAAATTATTCAAAATAAATATGACTGAGAAGAGGTTATTAAATAGAAAAGAAAAATCACTAAGATTCAAAGAATAAAAAGAACAGCCTCCTGGGAGAAAAGGAAATATAACTGGAAAATATCATTTGAAAATGCATTCTACTTTACTGACCTCTAAAACTGTGAAGTCTACCAATACGATAAAAGACATTGCATGTCAAATGTGATCACATTACATACAAAAGAATAACCGGTACCAGAAAAGTTGCAGTGAAAATACTTCTCTTGTTAATTGTTAGTGATAGTTTAAAGTGAAAAGGAATTAGAAATATGTGTATCACCCTTTTGAAAGGTTCAAGCCCTTTACCCCACGAATATCTCTCCCAGGAATCAACCCTGGAGGTGTATTTCATAAAGCAGGCAATGATGTATGCACAAAAGGAAAAATAACTCTTACATAGGAAAAATAACTCTTAACATATTGTCAGAAAAAACTGGAGAGACTTAAAAACCAATAATTGTAAGCTACTCAATTAAGAGCTAAATATCTATTTAATTAAAAAGTGCACCACTATTAAAATAAATGTATTAAAAGTTAATATTATGCAGAATAATCATATTATGATATGTGCTAATCATGGATAAAATTTTGAACACAGTAAAATTAATGTCTACAACAATGATAAAACCTGTAAGAAGGAGGTAACTATGCTTATAATTAAGAAAGGTTACCTATGGGTAATTGGTGATTTCTGTTCTTGCCTAAATGTTCTAAGTTTTGATAAGGAGAACACAGTATATGTTACTAAAAACAAAAACAAAACAAAACAAAAAAACCTCTTAATCACAAAGTAAAAGTTTACTTTATAAAAGGAACAATCAGCTGTTCTTGATAATTAGCAGAAGTCTCATGTTTAAAAGGTATTTGACTTGTTTTTCATGACTGCAAATACTAGAAGAAAGACTAATAGGTAGAGATTATAATGAAAAAGCTTTCTTCTCAACTAAAGAGTGATCTATTAATGGTAATATTTGTTGTCAAAGATTAAATGTGTTTCTCAGAGGTTAGTAAACTCCCTGTTGCTGACAGTATTCAAGCATACAAGAGACAACTCAAAAGGGAAAATATACTGGAGAGAGAATTCAAGAACTAGACAGATGACAAAGTGGATAATCTTTAATGACTGTAGTGATTAGACTCTGATCCTGTTTGTCTCTGCTTTTGTCATTGTCTCTGCCAATAAGCCATGTGACTTTAGACACATTACTTTGCCATTCTTTCTATTCCTCTATTAAACTTATAATCATCTTCCTGTTTTCATAAAGCTCTATAATTTTTGACTTAATTTTTATAAATACAAGGTTATTTGTATTCTGCTTTGATACATGACTTTTGCTCTTGCTTATAGACTGGGTATCTCCTCATTATACACAAATGAGTTTTCCAAGGAAACTGTTTCCAAACTTATTAGTTGTTTAGATAAACACAACTGTATGAAGTCATTTCAAATCTACTTATTTTAAAACTACAAAGATAAATTAGCTTTCTGAAGATAACGCAGTTTTTAGAATTTTCCATCGTAGTCTTAATTCTAAGTATTTATTATGAAGTTAATTTGGTTATTTTTATTTCTAAAAAGTACTATTTTATTATTAAAACTAAAATATATTTTGTGTTTGGGTAGTGAAGATATACGGGTTTACCGTCATGCTAGGGTTAGACAGAATGTTTTTATTAGGGGTATAATTTTTAAAATTCACACATGTATCTTTATTTGTTATACCTGTAAATACAACAGTCTACATTAGTTTTTTTTCTTCTAAATGGTAGTTATTATATGACATTCATTTCTCATATAGCCTTTATCTGAGACATTTGGAGGAAATATAAAAGTAGAAAACGGTGTTCCCTGTACTTATTGATTGTATAATTTGCTTTATTTAGCATTACCAAGAGAGCTCTTAGCATTTGGGGGGACAAAACTAGACTCCCCTGAAACCACTGATACATAGTTCCTAAAATTTTTTTATGTTTAGAGGTTTAATCCATGAATGTTTCCCAATCCATTGTTCTCTGTATTCCTAAAACAACCTGTCCTGATACAAAAAGGAAAAGATAGGTTGTTTTGTTTTGTTTCCCCATTTTCAGTTACTGAAGATAGCGTGGTAAGCCTGTTATTAAGTTCTCAAGTTGTAAATCCTGAAGCTGATTTATTTATATTAGTCCACTGCAATTTCAGGCAAGGGGTCACTTTTGGTGAAGCAATGTCCCCTCCTCTATCTGAAGGCGCATTCTTTTTTTTTTTTTTTTTTTTTTTTATGTGGACCATTTTTAAAGTCTTTGTTGAATTTGTTACAATATTGCTTCTGTTTTATGTTTTGTTTTTTTGGCCACGAGGCATGTGGGATCTTAGCTCCCGACCAGGGATCGAACCCACACACAGACACCCCGCCCCCCCCCCCCAGCACTGGAAGGCAAAGTCTTAACCACGGGACCACCAGGGAAGTCCCTGAAGGCACAACCTTTAAAGCAAAGTATACAGAGTGCGGGCGGCAGAGGGAGACCTCATCTATCAACTTGATCCTGAAGACAAACTAGTTGGCTGGGGTACATCAGTTTCACATCTGCTTGGTGTCCACTGGAAATCCTTCCTCCTTCATATGTGGGTTCCATTATTCAAAAAAAGATTTATTGAGGCTAATTCTATATCACACCAGGACTATTTTGAGGGCTGAAGATAAAAAGTCAAATAAAACACAATCCCACTGGGTGAATTTTATGGCACATAATTATATCTCAATATAGCTGTTAAAACAACAGCAAGAAATCCCTGACCTCAGGGAAGACACTATCTAGTAGAGGAGTTTTGTTGATAATCAATAATAAACACCACGTGGCAAGGTCTCCAGTACAGATTTATAAACTGTTTCTTGGGGATTCCAAAGAGAAAGCAGTTAGTTGTACCTGTGGGGAAAGAAATGCTTGTTAATGGAGCTCTGTGTAAGTAAATATTTAACTATGAGTAGGTGTCTCCCCAGTGACCATTGGAAGCAAGGAATTCCAGGAGGAGGAAGCAGTTTTTTAAAGGAATGGGGATGAGAAAGAGCTCCCCCATTCTATGCTAGTTTCTCTTCCTAGAATAACTGTTATTGTTCATAAGTATCCAGACTTTTACACAATGGCTCTCCTATTATGCCTTTTAGAATTTTGGTTATCCCAGTTTTGTTCTAAATTACTTAGTGACCTTTATTATCCCCTACCAAATACTGAACTTGTTAGTGATTGTATAAGTTTGGGGATTTGAAAGAACTATACAAAGTCACAGGAAAGATACATTTCTGTGGCTCAGAAAAAAATTTAAACTTCTGCAAGGACATGCAGCCACTTAAGTGTTGCATCCAGAAGATGCTGCAAAATGGCGAGCAAGCAAAATGCTGATGGTTTCAGTAAGTAGTCAGAGTCAGACATGGTAAACACCTTCAGGATAAATTCTATTCCACATTCCCAACCAGTTTTTGGTCTAGGCAGGTGGGAGTGGGAGTTCTATTAGGTTAGGGCTGTTGCTTAATGAGGCTGGTCCCGCCATGTCCCTAGGAATTTTGTTCTTACCTTACTGCGTAGATCTCCAAAGCCTGAGTCTACTTTAAAACTCAGTCCCTTGTAATAACAAAAACACTGTTACAACCAAAACAACACTTACAGAACACTTAATCCATGCCAGGCACTGTCCTAAATTCTACATGTATGAACTCAATCCTCAGGAAACCTGCCTGGATTAAGCACAATTGATCAGTGACCCTTGGGATGGATAGTGAGATACCTAACTTGACAAGGTCACAAGGGCTTGAGAAATGTGTTCCCTACTCTATGTCCAATTTTCTTCATCCCATATTACACATTTTGCGTTTCTCTCTGTTAATGAAATGGCCATTCAGTTTCCCAGTGACTGGGTTTTTATCATGTTCCCTAATTTTCCAGTGATGCCTTATCTGTGTAGTTGGTCTAATTCTGAACCTCAGATTCCTCATCACTGGCTCTCAGAAAGTCCTTCTGAGTCCTTACCAGCACTGTTGGACCTCTCCTAAACATTGGTCCCTCATATCTTAGGCTTCTTTGCAAACTGAGTCTTGGCAGCCACATTAACCTATACTCAAGATAACGGAGGCCTATTTGTCACTCCTCCATTGGCTCTTCTCCTGTTTGGAGAACATTTCCAGGCTCATAGATGCCTGCTAAAAAAAACCCTGGCAAGTCATAGTCACCTCATCTCCCCCTTCCCATTCTCCAGTCATAGCATCTCAGATAATCTGGTTCAATTCACTATGAATGCAGCTAGAAAAAGAGAACATAATTTAGTCCTTTGCTCATGTGAGATGTAGCAATTAGTAAATAATTAAGTGTGGGTTTCACTCCCAATATTAAATTAAACCCAGAATGTTAAAGTTCAGTAGAACTGTGCTGCAAGGCGACTCTCACTTTCTTTGCTGTTTCTGGATAGTAATTCAGACTGAATAACAACCTAAAAGCACTATACAATTCACAGAGAAGTAGTAGGCATAAATATCATAAAAGGCAATCTCTTCCTTTTGTCTTGAACTTTTAAATCTTTCACTCAATCTTTTCATGTCCTTTCAATTTACCAACTGAGTTTATTTCTATGCTGAACTCAAACATCAATTATGCAAATCAAAAACAAATTAGTTTTTTTAAAACTCAACTGCTCAGAATACTCTTCATAAAAGTTCATTATGCACAAGGAATTCAGCATTTCTTTTTTTTTTTTTTCTTGCGGTACGCGGGCCTCTCACTGTTGTGGCCTCTCCCATTGCGGAGCACAGGCTCCGGACGCGCAGGCTCAGCGGCCATGGCTCACGGGCCTAGACGCTCCGCGGCATGTGGGATCTTCCCAGACCAGGGTACAAACCCGTGTCCCCTGCATCGGCAGGTGGACTCTCAACCACTGCGCCACCAGGGAAGCCCAATAATCAGTTTTGTTTTGTCAAATAAGTGAATGAATTAAGATTGTGCGCTTGAGCTATTTACAAGAGCAGATGGAGATTAAGTACGCTTAGAATTTTTGTTAGCAACCTCTAGACAAAGAAGAGAGTGTTCCAAATCAGAACAGCGTGGAACACTAAAGTGGGTAAACAAATGATGATAAACAGGCTGTCAAAAGCAGAATCTACACTTTACCAGAAACATTACATTTTGTCACATTTATCAAAGGCCTCCCCTGAGTTTTTAGTTAAAGGTAATTGAATGTTAAAAACCAGGACATACTCTATGTTTTTATAAGTTTTTGTGTATAAAATATGCTGGTTAGCTATATAATAAACCCATGCATTTCTTTTCCACGTTATGAACATAATGATTCTCAACTCACCTTAAAAAAATCTTTTAAAAAAGCAAAGGAATCTCCTTCAAGCCATATAGGGTGAGCCCTATTAGAAAATTGTCGCAGCCCAGTATGGACCAAATGCACAAGTAGTTTCTCTTACAAAATCATATCTAACAAAGGCCTTTGCATCTAAGGAAACTGCATATTATAGGAGCACATAGGAGAGAGACTAATTTTTTCCTGTGTGAAGCTTAAAGAACTTCATAGCATAGGAATGAGTGCCATTTTGACAAATAAGAAATGTGGGAAAGATATTCTAGATATATGAAAATTGCTCTGCCATTTTATTTGAAGTAAATGATTCTCTTGCATTTACGCGTTCAATAAATATGTATCGTATAGTTAGTAGGTGACACGTATAATATGCTGAGAAAACTGCAGTAAGTGAATAAGGCAAATATGGCCACAGTTTTCATGGAACTTGTATTTCACGATGGGGAGATAGAAACAAATTTAACAAATTATCATGAAGATCATCCGGAAGTGCAGACAAATAAAATTGGTGACGTGATACCGAGGGCCCACGTGGCTACTTTAGTTCCATTACTGCGTTAGGGGAAGTTTGTTGGAATCCGAATGACCAAAGGAGTGAGCTTGGGAAGATTAAAGAAAATGACAACATCAGCAGAAGGAGGAAGAGGGGGCCAAGGCTATAAGGCTAGAAGAAAGTTGGTTGTTCACTCTGGAGCACTGGGAGAAAGAAGTGAAATGATTGCAGAGGTCATTACAAAGGCCATCAAGATATACCTCTCAGTAATATTGCACTTCAGGATCTCCTAGCTAATTGAGTATGGCTCCTAAGGACTACAATCTAGAGGCCACACAATCATGTGCAAATGCAGAACTGTCTGGAAGGTGAAATCTACATAGTAAGATTCTTGATGGTCCAGATGTTTAAGAAACCCTTTTTGTATTAGGAAGTAGGAATTATACTGGATGAGGGAATGGATTAGAAACTTCCAGAGAAAGACCGCAGTAAAGAAAGGTGACACTCACTGGGTGCTTAGTATGTTCTAAGTACACTGCCACGTGCTTTATATACACTATCTCATTTAATTCTTACAACTCCAAGAGGAAGTAACTTTATTATATGTACTTTATAGATGATAAAACTGAAACTCTGAGAGATTAAGATACTTCCCTATGATTGATACTGAGCAGGGCCCTGTGGCGCTCCTGGGCACAAAGCCGTTCTGTGTCCCCCATTTCTTTGATCACAGGAAATAGCTTTCATTCAGCCTCCATGACCTTCCCTGAGTTCCAACTGACAGAGTCAAGCAGTTGTTAATTAGGGAACAGAGGGGATGTCAGATAGGGAGGAAGAAAACAGTCAAGAGAAACAATAATGCAGCCCTGGGGCAAGGTCCTGCTTCCCATTCAACCAATACACACACAGTCTTTGAGCTGTTTTGCAGATACTGAAACCCCCTCCAGGTGGGGAAGTTATCGATTAATGATGTTTGTATGCTGCCCACAAGCATGTAGACCCCAGACCAGATGATGCTGACTCCTGCTACCTCGCCAGCAACCCATCAGAAGAATTTGCTGATCGTGCCCTCTTTAAACGATTCCTATAAAACCTCTCACTAGCCCCTCCAAGTTGGGAAACAAAGTTTCTCGAGGCAGGAGCCCACTGTGGCTCCCTTTGCCTGGCAAAGTAATAAAGCTATCCTTTTCAACTTCACTCAAAACTCTGTCTCTGAGATTCAGTTTGGCACCAGTGTACAGAGAAGCTGAGCGTCCAGCATCATGATCATTACAACTAGTAAGTGGCAGAACTGAGTATAAACCCAAGCAGTCTGGCTCCAGATCACACACTCTTTATTCCTGCACTGTGTTGGCATTTCAATACAAATTGAAAAGAACTCTAAAGAGTGGATATCAGTTCTCATTAAAAGAAAAAAGAAGTTATGACTGATTTATAAAGGGTCATTACTTTTATTGAGAAATAATTTTAACTAAAAAGATTTCTATTGTATTTTATAGGTTGAAAGATTTTTACCTCTCTTCAAATTTCACTTTGTGAATCTATAATAATAAAGTGTTTGAGTATTTTAAAAAGTAAATAAAAATTATTGAGATTACACTAGATAATTTGAAAAGAACTATAATAGGCAAAGTGAATAACAATTGCAGATAGAATTCTAGTATAAGACATAATGCTTTACTCTTTCAAAGTGTTTTCACCTATATGAATCTTCCTAACAATCCCAGGAGGAAGTGTATTTTAGAGGTGAGGAAAACAGGTATGGGAGTAATGTGTCCAAGTGATTTCACACAAAGAGACACATAAAAGATAATGAAAATATTTCCACAAGGACATGTCTTAACAACTAAGAACTGTATTAATAAGCTATAGATGAGAAATTATAGACATGATTCTTTCAAAAAATGCTTTGACAGTCTCAGACTGTTGGTATTTTGCTTTTACATGGCATAGGTTACTATAAATATATCATTAAAAGATCACAGAATTTCAAATCTGCAAGGTAACACACTGGTCTTCTCCAACCCCCTTAGATTGTTCTGTCTGTGAAAGAATTCAGATTCCTACTACAGTTCCTACTGAAAATGGTTCATGCTATTTTTATTATATGAGGTAATGAATCCTACTGATGAGTACTTCTTGTTCTATAAGCAGGAAGCATTGTCTCTCGGTTGTATAACTTATTATTATGAATTCTTGCAATGCAAATAGGCTATAGGCAACCCATTTCCATCGATGGCAAATTACATGTCCACTCATACAATAAAGTAACCATATCTTTACTGCTGCTACCATGTTGTATATACACTTTTTGTATATACTATTTTTCTTTACTGAGAAGTAAAGCCTTCACTGGAGGATTCTTGAGTTAGTAACTTCTCTTCCCTCAAACATAAATCCATGATGTTCATTTCCATCTGCCATAAGGATGCCTACATGTAGAATGCCTCCAATAGACAGAAGGTTCTAAGGCCTGGCTGGAGAGAGATTCTTCTCTCAACAGTATGTGACCCTTAGGTTTTGTTCTTTTGTAAGGTATGTTTTGCACCACTGTGGAAGATTACGCCTTTTTTTTTAAAGCTGGGATTCTGGATAATAGTAAAGTAGTCTGGGTATTACCAAATACATCCCAAATTCTGAAACCTATGACTTAAAATTTGCTGTCATGAGACTTGCATTTTATGTTTTACAACGAACATCGTGATAAGTCAGAAGAGCCAACCCAATGTCAACCAAAATGCCCTAAGAATGAAATCTTTCAGTAAGTCCCTGTGAGTAGCGTTCTTCTTGATGTCCTTCAAGGAGAGAAATTCCATTCTCTAAACACTGTCTCATTGAGAAATAAAAACATTTTTTCTTGAGATCAAGGTAAATGCATCCTTAAGTAAAACTGAAAAGAATCAGAAGTGTCACGGAAACAAGGGTAGAATAAGAAGATGATAAACCAGAGAAAGAGTAAATTCATAGCATAACGTTGGGAAAATGGAAAGGAAGTTTGATAGAAAGAATGAGGCCTTGATTGAGCTTGACAAGTTCAGTTATAAGCCTAGAGGACATTTATCTGGACAAAAGACTTTCTAAATAGGAAAATATGGAAAGATTCTGGAGTAGGTACCAGAGAAGTCCACCATACAATGTTGCTAGTATATAAGAATGTCAAACAATTAAGAATATTGCAACTCAGAGGTGTCAAGTGTCCTTTCCCTCCACCTTCATCTTTGATAACACTGCATTGTTGTCAGTAGGAATATGGGCAGTATGATCCCCATATGCTAATATCAATTTTAATACAAATCAAAAGATGGTCTCTTGATATTACTGTACACAACAAGGTGATTATTGAGTTTAATTAAAGAAAAAAGAAAAAAGCAAGTTAAGTCTGGGGGGTTTGTTACTGTTATTATTCCCCAGGCATCTACTAGTATCTCGTCAAACCTTTATGGATACCAGAGAAGCTCAGATACACAGCTGCAACCATATATACTGGGCATTTAGGATACAAACAATGAATAATTCCTTGGACAACTGCAATGATATCCACGTAGCTGAAAAATTCTTCTCTCTGTTTCTATTAACTTCTCAAGCCAATGCACATGACCTATGAAAACTTTTCCTGCGTGGTCTTTAGAACCAAAGTGAGAGGTCAGCAGAATGATTATAACCGTTGCTCTTCCCAGTTGTACCTGATTAACAAGGGAGATGGGGAGGAAAGAATATGTCCTCTTACCAGTATTGCGTCTAAGCACAAACCCTTGTGTCTTCCTTTCACACCAGCAGGCTCTGGACCCTAGCATTGCACCCTGGGAGCCTCTCCTGACTCTGGAGAACCAGGACTTGCCAAGGCACTATTCTTATTCTTCAAGAGTACTGGAATTGGGGCTTCCCTGGTGGCGCAGTGGTTGAGAGTCCGCCTGCCGATGCAGGGGACACAGGTTCGTGCCCTGGTCCGGGAAGATCCCACATGCCGTGGAGCGGCTGGGCCCGTGAGCCATGGCCGCTGAGCCTGCGCGTCCGGAGCCTGTGCTCCGCAACGGGAGAGGCCACAACAGTGAGAGGCCCGCGTACCGCCAAAAAAAAAAAAAGAGTACTGGAATTGGAAGTCTCTATTCCCAAAAAACTGTCTAATCAAAACTCCAACCATAGTAATGTCCATGAAAGAAACTGCTTAATCACTTTATAGAAAACATGATTTCTCGGGCACCTTATACATTCAGATGCTCTATGAAAAAACTGCAATTATTATATGTGCCAACTTCTTTCTCTGCCCTTTCTTCATACTTGATGAAGACTTCAAACTGAGTCAAACACTCCCTCTCCCTCCATCTCCCCTTTATATACAGAATTTGTCAGATTGCTACAATAATTCTTCTCACCTCAAACCCTTCCTTCCTGATTGCGATTAAAGCTCTTATAATCTCTATATGCACAGAAGAGCTACTGATTCTTATAAAACATTCCATTTGAGCATTCAGACTGGAAACTGATCAAAAACAAAAAGTTCCCTAAAATATGGATGCTTAAAAGTGTCACACTCACTTTTCAGCCTCTGTCAGCAAAATAAGAATAATGATGATGATGGTGATGGTGATGATAATAGTATTGTTGCTTAATTAGTTGAAAATCAAGAATTCCATCTAATACACCTGAGTAATAATCATAGTCTTAAATTCTAATATCTTTTTTAAGAAAAACAAATAGGCAATATAAAAAATGTGAAACATTGCAAACTCATTGAGGATACTTGGGTTCTTCCCCCTCTCTCACACCCATTCATGGAAAAGGCTCTGTTCTGGACCAACTATAAAGTACTAAAGGGACTAAATTAACTTATGCTAACCCAACAGATGTCCACTGCAATGCCACCTCCAAAGAGAAACAAACAGAAAACTCTTTTCATCCTTCCAAATCGAGTCATGAGCACTATACTATTGCTCTCATTTGTGTCAATTCTGTTTCTGAAATAAATGACAATCTGTTTTAAAGGAGAAAAAACCACCTAGCCTACGGTGACTAATGAAAGGCTTAAAAAGCCCTTTGAAATAATAATTTGAGATCTTCAATTAAATGATATAAATTTAAGTTTGCAAATTGTTGATCTGCCAATGCAATTTTTACTTATTTTCAAAAGAAAACTGACACCCCTTTGGTCATAGGAGGTGTCTGATTCTCTGATTACAGACTCCTTTCAGTCTGACAGGTGCTAAATGGTCTTGCTCCTCTCACATCTATTTCTTTTCTTCTTCTACTACTTATTTAGAAGAACATTTCTAAGATTCTGCTCTCTTTTTTAATAATACAAAGGAAGAAATGAATATAACTAGGAAGGAAAAAACATTCTATGAGTTCAAAGCTATGCTTCCCAATTATCTCAGTGTTATGTTTTAGAGGTTCACTGAAACACCTAAAGTCTATGACCCTTTAAAATGTCTTCAATGAAACTAGAATGGAAATGAAAACGTTGGCAGGCCTGTCTCAGAAAATTACTTTTTTGTGTCGTTGGGAGGGGTGGAGATGGTACGTAGTATAATGGCTAACAAAAAAAAAAAAAAGAGGGATGTCCCACATTAACAGTTACATAACTCGAGAGAACTCATTATAATTGTAACTAAGAGTTTGGGGAAAACATTTTGGTGGCAGTGATGTACCACCCAGATCCCTCTTCAGTTAAGGCTTTATTGAGTCAACTGTTGCCAACGTGGACAGGAGACAGCTTTCAGCTGCCAGCCCCTTCACCTCACCCAAGGTCACACCTGCTGGGGTGGCATCACAGCAAATGATTAATGGATGCAGGAGTAGAAAGTCCAGTCACCGTGTCTGGGTCAGGTAAATCTGGAGTCAGGTTAGCCTCTGAGCACCCTATGGGATCAGCTGAGGTTACCCTTGAGTTTGCACCACAACTCAACTTGATGCTTTTGCCAGTCCTGCTTCCTTTCCTTCTCTTCCACTCTGTAATAAATATTTAGTAGGCCCTAACTTCCATTTCAGAGTATGTGTAACAGAGAACTCAGCCTGCCACAGCCATCCAGGCTAGATGGGGTTCACACATCATAGCAATAAGACTCTCAAAAAGATAATGTATTCTAGAGGGTTCCTTGGTTTTGTTTCTGTGGGTTTTTTTTTTTTAAGTTTTTAAAGCTAAATTATCTGTTGTTTTGAATACTTTAAGTCAGGTTTGCTCTTAATTGGTTTTGACTATTTTATATGTTTTTATGTAAGGAAAGCTGCTACTTAAAAAATCAAAACTTTGCCCATTGAGTTTGCCTGTGAAGATGAAGTATGTTACTGATAGTGGGTCAAAAATTATCAAGCCATTTGAGGAAATCCTTTTCTATAAACCCTAACCCTAAACACTGTCACACTGAAACAGATTATTTTTCTCATCAGTTCCCAATTAAATTCTAGGATGGGTGAGAATGTGTTCTCGTCATATTTCTTGTGTTAAGGTTTTTCCCTCTGAGCCCTCTCTTTGACATAGTTCCTATCATAGCATCTTTAGATGAGTACACGGTGACTGGGGATACACATTTGCTTCTCTACCACGTCTGGATGAATCCTGGATAAATCCTACTCTCTGATTTTTTTTCTTATATGTCCTATCTATTTATTGCTGCTGGAATAAAAACAAAGCAAAACCAAAGATACATGGGAATGTCAGTCACCATGAAATCCATTTTCTAATGACTGTTACCTTCTCAAAGATGTTAGTTAACACTTTTGTTTCAGTCGGCTGACTTCTACTCTCTTTGGTGACTCTCGGAAGCTTTCAATTTTCCCTCATGCCTCCTATAAATTATTGCTTTTTCCTTCTCAGGAAGCAGCTGTGCCTTCTATTTCACTGTAAAATATGGTCTATGACTGTCCCATGTCCTCCATCCATAGCCATCCCTCTCCCTAGTATTAGAGGCTTGGGATGTTCCTCTCTGTTAAATGCAAAATGGTTCACCTGTGTTCTTGTCCAAAATTTTGTTACAGTATTTACCGCTGCATCTTTGTGATGGTGTGCAAACACGATGGGTTTCTTATTCTTGCAAACTCTGTTCCTCCTTTTTTTCCTCTACCTCTTACTAGATATTGATAACACCCAAGGTACTGGCAGGGGTTACATAACAAGGATGATGGTATGCAGTCAGTGACTGCAGCAGAATTCACTGGACAGTTTGACATGACAGTACAAGGAAGCCAAAAACAAGTGGAAGATAACTTAAATGTTTGTAGCCTACTTGCAAACTGGTTTTTTGAATCAACACACGAGACGGCTGGCATTCAGATGTGCAGCGTATTTCTATGCGTAATTCCCAGGACATTAATTTGTACACAGGAGTGATGTTATTAGGGTAAATATAAATATCTTCCAATGTTTAATTATATCTTTCTTAAACACTGATACTTTATACTTAATAATGAATTATTTGCACCAAACTTGGTATTGATCACATAGGAATGCTACATACAACGTTGAGATGAGAACCACTGATCCAGACCAGTGGTTCTCAGCGTGTGATTAGCAGCATAGATGTCACCTGGGAACTTGTTAGAGATGCAAATTTCATGCTGTACCCCAAACACACTGAACCAGAAAGTCCGGAACATAAGGCGGCAATCTGATGTATGTACCCTAAAGGTTGACAACCACTGATCTAGATGCTAGAACAATATTGTTAAAGAAAACACTGAATTGCAAAGTCATGGTGGCAGGGTTAAAGCTGGGCCTAGAATATCTTTTTCCTAACTAAGTGATCTAGGGTGGCACGGTCTAGATACTAGAATACTGCCTTGCATGCAGTCATTAATCAAATATATGTCAGTTGAATGACATAACTCAGATGATTCATAATTTCTTTTTTTCTTGTAACTAACATTTTTGAATTTTCATCTACTTGAAAAGAGAAAGTAGCAAACATTCGGTTGTATTCAATTGACATTTTCTTTGCCCCAACACAAATCAGTATATAGACAATAGACAATGTATACTTTTCTATGTGTAGACATTTTAACTATATCTTTATTCTTATGGAGACAGAAGCACTGAGGGGAAGTTAACAATATACACACCAATATTCATATTCTAGACTTTCACATACTTGCTACAAGGCCCTGAGACTTAAAACCTGAATGCCCTCATCCATGTTTATAATTATAAAAACACTCTCTACAGAATAAGAAACAGAGGCTTAAATTCAATAAATAACATATCCAAAGTGACTCAGATAGTGACAGAGCTGAAATGGAAACCTGGTAAGTGTGATACCATGCTCGTAGCCACTGTCTGTTATGACCCTAATAGAACTTATCTCATAAATTAAATAAGGTAATATGCAGAAAGATTTTGATATCTTTAACTACTAGTAGTATTAGTATCATTGTTATTACTCCTAGGCCCACATGAAGAAGTCCCAAGGATTTCCACTAACTGGTTGCCTTGATACACTATAGGTCTGCATACCCCCCCCTGGAGCTATTACATACTTTCTTTTCCTCTGCTTTCCCCATTCAGAGAAGTCCTTGCCCCACTACAAAACGATGGAAAGGAATATAGCAGAAGCCATTATTTCCTGGCCTCTAAAACTATAATCACATCTCTCTCTCCATCTCTCTCTTTTAAACTTAGATAATATCATTAGGATCAATGGCATTGTTTGTTTTATAATGCAGGCATATCAGGGCATCTTTAACTATTAGAGCACAATTTCAATGAAAAAGTTACTATCCCTCGACTTAGAAACAACCTGTGAGCTTCAATGCAATTTTCATAATTAACTTTCAGTAATAAATTACCAGCTGTGATCCTGCCACTTAATGAAAGATTATTATGCTCCTGGCACTGTGATATATTCATTTTATATATCTTACCAACTGCACTGTTAGCTAGGTATTTTTATCCTCAGTTTGTAGATGAGAAGCCTGAGGATTAAAAATATTAAGTAATTTCTACAAGGTTATCCAGCTAGTGAATGTGAGGGTCAGGACTTAAACTGGGGTCTATATAACATCAAATCTGAGGCTTTTAATCACTTCCTCCCAAGCAACTGGGGTGGTTTAGCAAAATTCAAACGGCACACCCTGTGAAAGTGTGTCGTCACTCTAATATTTTTCTCAAATGCTTTTAACCATAACGTTCCATCAACTAGAAGATTCCATCTGCCTTGGGCAATTTACTGTAAAAACAATCAGATTTGAGCCTGAAATATGATCTTTTTGTTAGTCAACTCATCAACAATCAATTTTCAGACACAAATTTTACCTAAAGCAGAAGTTTTGCAAACAGAAAGTAATATGCATTTCCTTGTGTTTCGATGTTTTTGTTTTACTCTACAACTTTATTGACAGGCTATGTCAGTGAAAGTACCAGGAAGATAAATCAAATCAAACAGAGGTTGATTCCAGAAGGAGCCACATCAATTATTTAATTCTGCCTTTTCATTGTTACTGTTGTCAGGTATCTGGCACTACAGGAAAAAATATTTCCAGCCATTTCAGACAATGGGCCTTAGAAAGAGGCAATGCTGCAAACGAAGAGGATTATTAAACATGAGAAATCTCTAATGCAAACATTATTCAAAGAAGACAAATGTTTATTTTAAAATATTTGTGTGTTTCCTCAAAAAAATGGAACTACCATACGATCCAGCATTCCCACCTGTGGGTATGTATTCCAAGGAAATGAAAAAAGGATATCAGAGAGATGTCCACATGCCCATGTTCGTTGCAGCATTATTCACAATAGCAAAGATATGGAAACAACCCAAGTATCCATCAATGCATGAATGGATAAAGAAGATACACACACACACACACACACACACACACACACATACACTAGAATACTATTCAGCCATGAGAAAGAAGGAAATCCTGCCATTTGTGACAACATGGATGTGCCTTGAGGGGATTAGGCTAAGTGAAATAAGCCAGACAGAAAAAGACAAATACTGTATGGTCTCACTTATATGTGGAATCTTAAAAAAAGTCAAAGTCATAGAAATAGAAAGAAGAAAAGTGGTTGATAATGGCTGGGATGTGTGGGTAGGGAAAATAGTGAGAGGTTGCTTAAAGGGTACAAACTTTCAGCTATGAGATGAATAAGATCTGAAGATCTAAGGTATAACATGGTGGCGATAGTTGATAAAACTGTATTGTATAGATGAAATCTGCTAAGAGAGTAGAACTTAAATGTTCTCACTAAAAAGAAAAAAAGAAGATAAATATGTGAGGTGGTGGATTGTTAACTAGATGCGGGAATCCTTCCACAACGAATACATGTATCAAATCACCACAATGTATATTTTAAATATCTTACAGTTTTATTTGTCAGTTATACCTCAACAAAGTTGAAAACATATTTAGACAGTTGCAAGTATGAATTTGATTGCTATCTGAAAGTTAATAATTGCAAGGATTAACTTCGTAAGAAAAAAATTTTAATGTGATTCTTTAGACACTTTTCTATTGGTGTCCTGCTAAGAATGATAAGGACCTCCTTCACATATACCATCCCTTCCCATCCTTCCGTATCTTCCCCCAGTGTTGGTAATTATTTTAGTATTAGGTTGAATCATATGAAGTAGTCATTTTGTATAAAAAAGTCATCACATATAGGCAGTTTCATATGATTCAAACTATTTTATATTTTAGAAATAATATTTATAAATCTATATTTAATAAATAATATTCATACATTTAAGTACTGTTCATAAATAATAATATTCATAAATTTATATTTAATGTTCTGTTTTCATTTTAACGTTCACCTCCTGACTTCAGTGAGCTATAAATTTAATTATACATTTTCAACTTTGTAACATTTCCAGTAGGTTCTGTCACCAAAGTTGGCCCTCCATCTTTTGTCAAAGTTTGATTCTATGGTTGAAAACCATTAAGATTCATTTGCATTATAATAACTATATGAATATCATTCATTACAGAGTTGAGTATTGGCCTGGGAATCTATTTTTTTTGTTTGTTTGTTTTTTGCTACTCAAGTAATTAATTCATCTTGAATCTGGAATTCAAGACAGACTCACCTAATTCTAATCACCATAAAAGCAAAAATTTTATATCAGTGGCTCGAGATGATGCATTGTAAATACTTTTGGAATGATGCAAAATAAAATGAAAAATAGTTCAAATTGAGCTTAATTGTATATAAGGACAGGTGATTTACAGATGATCATAATAAGCACATGTGCATTTAATCAAAAATATACAAGAAAAATTTTATATTATGCTACACCTGTATGTCAACAGAATAAGAATGGCCTAGGAGTGAGCAGACAGATGGGGACAGTATGACTGAGATACCCATTTACACGACAGTATAACTAGAAGCAAGAAAAGAAGGCAATAAGCTGGTTTTCTTTGCTGTGAGGATTTGTGTTTTCTCTATGCTTTATTTTTTTCCTTTTTAAAAAGAAAAGTGCTATAAAAGGAAAAAAATGATACACTGGATTTCATCAAACTTAAAACTTTCACTCTGCAAATGATTTGTTTAAGAGATGAAATGACAAGCCACAGACGTGAAGAAAATACTTGCAAACCACATCAGATAAATGACTAGAACATAGATATTTAAAGTACTCTCAAATCTCAACCTTGAAAAACAAAACAAGAACAAAAACACATTAGATAATGCACAAAAGACATTCCATGGAAGATTATATACAGATGCAAATAAGCACATATAATTATGTCTGATATTAGCCATTGGAGAAATGCAAATTAATGCCACAATGAGTTATCACTACTAGAAGAATGGCTGAATTTTAGGATAAAAAAATAGTAATGGCACTGAAGTACAGATGTCACCCTATCCTACGTTCCCACATCCTTTTGCGGTTAAGGATGTGGAGAAACTGGATCATTCATACATTGCTGCTAAGTGTGCACAATGGTGCAGCCACTCAGAAAGAGAGTTTAGCAGTTTCTTAAAAAAATACACATTCAACTAGCATGACTCAATAATTACACTCTGGGCATGTATCCCAGATAAATGAAGACTTATGTTCACACAAAAAACTGTACACAAATGTTTATAGCAGTGTTGTTGGTTATGGTAACAATCTGAAAATAATCCAGATGTTAAGTAAAGTGTGGTTTATCCACACTATGGGCTACTACTCATCAATAAAAAGGAAAAAAACTATTGATACACACAATACAATGCATCTCAAGAGCATTAATACTGAGTGAAAGAAGCCGATCTCCAAAGGTCATACAAAGGTGTATGATTTCAGTTATCTTACATTCTCAAAATGACAAAAATACAGTGATGCAAAACAAATGAATGGTTTCTAGTGGTTAGAGATGGTGTCTATCAAAAAAACACACAGACACACACAAGTTAAAATATAAATCAAGAGGCAGACCTTGGAACAGTCCTGTTTAAAATAGACTTGAAAAGGAAAAACAGATAAAGATTTGGTGAGTCTTCCTAAAATTGAGATTGATAAATATGGACTAGAACTAAAAAGGAAGGAATAAGGACACTGTTTCCCCAGACATTGTACAATTGGATTTAAATCCAGTCCCTAAAAAATTAATACTTTAGCAAGTGTTATAAAACCTGAAAAGGCTTGGAAACGTGATGTCATACATGCTAAGACTGATAAACAGAAAACTAGAGACTGTTCAGTAATTCATGTGGGTACACTGAGAAAATGCTTCAGATTTCAAACTTTCATTATATTATAGCATAATTGCTAAGAAACTATGTTGTGGAATTTGTCAGGTTTGGGTTTAATTCAGGGCCGTACTACATAATAATTGTGTGACCTGGGAAGGCTGTTCAATCCACCTAAGCCTTTATTTTCCTCATCTGTAAAATGGGGATGATGATAGTTGTCCTGAGGCTAATAATATAAGGCAGGCAAACCAATCAGCCTGGGGCCTGCCATAGCCTACTCACTCACTAAATGTGAACTCATGTTACTTTGCTATTATTTTCAGAAAAAAAGTTGGAAAACTTCATTCTAGCCACTATCAGAGCACCCTAAACTTCCCGTACTCCCAGAATCATTAAAAGCCATCTAGTTATTTAGCATGATAATTGTGTATTTGGGGAACTGCAGTGTGACTTTAAGCTCCAATGCGATACCACAAAGCAAGAGACTAGAAGATTTCAAGAAAAATTGTATTAGGCATGTCGCTCTTCACAGAACACTTCAGAAACTTGAGCCCGTATGGTTAAAGTCTGAGCAACTTCATGGCTCAAAGAGGATTTCAGTCCTGAGGGTTTGTAATTATGCAGTTACAGAATTGTGTCTCAAAATTGCTATTTATTAAAAATATATATATTTACAGTATAAATTTTTTTGGCCATCAAAAAACTTCAATAGAAAAATCTTTAATACACAAACTGCAATCATGGCAGCATCCATGGAGCGTAATGGCAGACAGAGATAGCAGAAAAGGAGGCTGGGGGAGATAGGAATATAGGAAAGGGAGAGGTATTCAGGTTCCTGAATTCTACCTTTGTCCACACTATTCTTGTTTGTAAGCACTTGGTCTTACTACAGGGCATGTCAAATCATACAGAGATGGATGGGACTTGAGGTCTTCACCAAGAAGACCAGAAGTAGACCCCTCCAATTTTACACCCCACCTCCCATTCCATAATCTATGTAAATGCAGATCCAGTTAGGAGACAACTGATCTTGAAGTCCTTATTCAAGAAAGCCTTCAGGTCTGTGAGCAGGTGCTCTTGGTCATTAGTACTAATAAGAGAAAAGTGGCATGATGGCTTTCTGGCAAATCTACATGGTATGTAGAGAAAAAAAAAGTAGTACTCAGGTCACAAAGAATTAAGGTCTAAAGTATCTGCTTTTTTACAGGTCTGTGGAGTAGAAATAAAGTGGTCCTCTGGGTTGGGTTTGAGAGATCCCAAACATCTTCTCTTTCCTCAAGGACTGTCTTAGATAAAGGTTATAACCCCAAAGTTCTCCAGATGACACCCCACAACTTTTGGGGAAGGCTGATTACCTTCCTCCAGATATATCAAGAGACTGACTGAAGTCCCATCACAGCCCACTGCATGGGCCTGGATTCCCACAGTCAGATGAAATCTATGGGCTTCCTGGGCAGAGGATTGGGTGTGCAGCTACGGAGGCTCAGGTACTGGATAGGAAGGTAGCCCAGTGGGCAAGCGAGCTCAGCAGTCCTCCAGCTTGTCCATTTGTTGTCCCAGCCAATATGAAAACTGTGTTTCATCCATACCATGAAATACTACTAAGGAATGAAAAGGAACAAGCTATTGATAAACACAACTACTTGGATGAATCTAGGGTTGGTGGCCAAGAGGTTCCACTGGAAGGAAAGTCCAGCTTTATGGTGGGTTCTCCTGAAGCTCAGAGATGGTCTACTTGTTGTTGACCATGAGATGAACTCCTTTCCATGGTGGTAGATGTGGTGTTCAGGACCATGGTCACAACCATGGCATCAGACTGTGGGCTGAGGGACAGGTTAGGAATGTCAGATCAAAAAACAAATATGCATCTCACTTCTGGGACAGGACCAACCAGGTTAAGTAGAATTTAATCTAACCCCTCACTCTCTTCTGAGCAAACATAATGGTCCTTTAGCCAGACCCTCCTCTAAGGCCTCATCATACTTAAAGCCATTTATTAACCTGGAAGGGGCTGTGGAGAGAACTTAAGGTTCTCCATTCCTGGAAGGTTCATACTGACAACCTAACAGTCACTTGTCAGTCTGGAGCTGAGACCACGCTGTGTTTGGACTTAATGATGGATCTGTACAGTCTATATTGGGAAGATGGCATCTTCCTCATCCACTTCTGAATCCCTTTTGCACAGAATAAAGCTACAATGTATATTTTTTCAAAAAAGACAATAGTGCACATCTCAGGGTAAACAAGGTCTGATTTGGATCATATGAACACAACTAGCAGATATATTAATCAAATGCTGAATGATACTGATGAAAAATTCAGAGATAATATCTCATAGGTGGGTTCGGGTGACGTCTTAAGTTATATGAACTGGTTACTATAATGTTGGGCACATCTGCAGAACACCATTAAGGAAACATTTCAGGCCTTAGGCAATTTTAGCAATAACAGTTATAACTAACACAAACAGCAGTGAGCGATGACACTTTCCCAACCTTGTATAATGGATTTCGAATGGAGAAATGGAGATTTCTCAGAAAACCACAGGCCTGAAAAAATATCTCACCTCAGTGACAGAGGTCATATTGCTACTGCATTATATTGCCTCTACGTTTTGTTCAGTTCATAGTGTCTTTGTTATTCAATAAGAAAGAGCTATTAGTTGGAACTTAATTACAATTGATTTGAGCCACATTAATACAGTTTTATTTAGAATTTATTATTTTATACAAAATAACTTTAAAATGATTGTTTAAAATGGTTGTTCTACTGTCACAGACTTGGTCATTTTGCAAGAATAATGTTACTCCTGAGCTAATAAAAAAAAGCAGGTTAAACGTTCCAAAACTCCTTTGCAGTTGCTATATTCATCTCTCTGTGGGTATAATTATGTAGCTATACTATACCATATAAGTATAATTTCTTTCTTTTAAACATTTTGACTCAATTTTTTGGCATTAAATTCAAAATATAAAAGAAGTACTTGTGTTTCTGACTATGATAGAATGGCATGTAGTGGACTAACATTCCTTCTGATAACGTTTAGAAAAGCTGGGTAAATATGAACAAACGAGCAAATAAACAAATCTCTGTCTAAAGAAAAGTTCCAATTATCATACTAAGTAAAGCAAGTCAGAGAAAGACAAGTATCACATGACATCACTTACATGTGGACTCTAAAACACTGATACAAATGAACTTATTCACAAAACAGAAACAGACTCACAGACTTCGAAAACAAATTTATGGTTACCAAAGGGGAAAGTTGGGCAGGGAGGGACAAATTAGGAGGTTGGGATTAACATATACACACTGTTACATATAAGACAGATAATCAATAAGGACCTAGTGAATAGCACAAGGAACTCTACTCAGTACTCTGTAATAACCTATATTGGAAAAGAATCTAAAAAAGAATGGATATATGTATATATATAACTGAATCACTTTGCTGTTTACCTGAAACTAACACAGCATTGTAAATCAACTGTGCTCCAATATAAAATAATTTTTTTTTAAAAAAATCAACTTAAAAAAAAAAAGAGTTGCAGAGCTGACTAGGACTTCAGAAGCCAATATCTCAGTTAGGGAGAAACCACAGAGAGATGACCTGACCTTCTACAAACCACATTTCCCCTCAATGCATCTGCCAAGGCAAATACAAGTTTCTCATGTCCTGGTAAGAAGGGAGACAGATGGAAGTGAGTCTCACACTCAGCGGCAATTTTCTCAAAGCATTTGTTAAAATCTTAAGCTTTGCAGGAAAATAAGTAAGACACTTATCAGAAAGCTCCTGAAATTTAGAGTATTCATCAATCTCGCAAAAATGCAGAGGAAAAATTCATATTCAGGAACCTTCAAGGAGAAGTGATCTATTAAATAGCCAAGGTTCTCAGACCCTGGGGTCTTATAACATATCAACGGGGTCAACCAGGGGTTTATGGGCTTGCAAAGTCTGAAATTAGCCTCTCATCAGCTTAGGTTCTGGTTGGATTAAGAAGTTTACTCCCATTTTATCTGCCTTCCAGAGGATAGATAAAGCTATTAAAAATATCCAGATTACAGCACAGAGAGCAAAAATGTGTGGCAATACATTAAAAGAAGAATTAAAAGAATACTAGATATATGACACAGACTAAAAAGGAAAAAAAATGTGTAACTGGAGGTGTTAAGGGGGAAAAAAGGTAGGTGCAAAACTACCTCTGAAGAGATAATGACCAAGAATTTTCCAAAACTGATAGCAAGCCATACTTAAGAAATGTTCCAAACGCCAAGCAGCAGAAATCCAAAGAGATCACTTCGGTACATGATTGTAAAACTACTGAAAACGAAAGACTAAAAGAAAACGTAAAAGCCACCAAAAACAAAGAACACGTTGCCTTCAAAGGAGCCACAATCAAACTGATGGCTGACGTTTCAGCAGAAATGATAGAAGTCAAAAGTCAATTGAGTGGCATAAGGTACTGGAAGAAAATAATTTTTACTCTAGAATACTATAACCAATGGAAATAGCTTGAAAAGGGAGATCAAATAAAAACATTTTCAATCAAACAAAAACTGAGAAAAATTTTTGCCAACATACTGACACTAAACATGCTGAAGAGGACTCTTGGTTGCCCACAGAGGCATGACGGTGCTACAAGGCAAGAGGGCATATAAAGACAGCAGGTGTAGCATCTGCAATTATAAAAATAAAAAAGAAAACCAAAATAAAACAAATTTATAATTGTTCTTGAAAAAAATTAAAAAATTAAATCTATCCAGCTCAGCCCACCCCTCCACCAAATGCATGTATGTCAGCGTGTATAAAATTTTATTTTTTAAAAGATCAATATACTGTCCCTCAAGTTTATTTCCACTTTCTTCTGTGATAAGAAAGAAAGACGGCTATAGCTCATCAATAGTCAGGTAAACGTTTTGCATTGGTTGGTCTTACACATATATGTGAAATAATTGGCAAACACTTTCAAAGTACTGCTGTGAATTTTAAGAAAATAAACTGAAAGCATTTGCTGCATGAATTAAAATTAAAGGGTTAAACTCTTTTTAAAATGAATGAGTAGTTATGATTAATAAATCAGTAGTATATCTTATGTATTTTGTTATTTCAGACAAGAAATTTAAAATATTCATATAGATCTTTATAGTGAATTCATATAATATTTATCCTTATGATTATGGTCAGCATTTATTTTAGTGTAAAACACAAAAATGGTCAGAAATCCCAGCACCATCATGTAATGACTTTCCCCTCATAATGGAGCAGAGCATACAACTGACCATTTTTCTTAAACACAATAGTTTAATTGTGCCCCTTGTATACCAAGAAAGAATGTAACAATGTGAAATTTCCTTTCTTAAAATCCTTTGCTTAAGCCCTTCTGGATATGAAATTTTCTTAAATATATTAGAAAGAAACTTTTATCTCTAACCTAAAGAAAAGAAACTAACAAGAGTATTTTATCAGAAGTCATGATTCATTAGAGGTTGCAATGAAATTTCACCATGAACACAGAACCTTACCACAATTTTATAAATGTTCAGAGAAATAAATGTTCATCATACTTGCCATCTACATATGGAAGTACCCTGATCTGGTAGAGGCAGCAGGGAATGTTGGTTCCTATATGGCCATTTCTCTGTCATCAGCCTCCAGTCTATGAGGGAGCAGCCTTAAACATAGGACCAATTAGACAATTGAAGATGCCCATCTGTAGATATGAGGACGGAGTGCAAGCAGTAGATATTATTGAATGCTGCACTGGAAGTGAACCAAAGGGTGTATGAAACCCTTTGAGCAGTCACTGTCTTTGTTATACCTGTACATCCATTTTATTATGATTCAAATCAAAATAAATTCTGGCAGAAACACTCCTAAAAGCTATTGAATACCGATGCATTCTATGAGCAGAGGTTATCTTTAATCACATTAAATAATTGACACATTATATATTTTTATAGATGAGAAGATCTTGACTCATAAGATAGTAGTTCAGTTTTCAAATAACTCTTTAAATAAACTGAAACGAATCAAGGTTATATGGTTCAAATATACCTAAGTTATTCAACAGTGGATCATTTCAAATACTCCATTTGTTGAAAAAAAAGTGGTAATTTTAATATTTAATTGTTCCCAATATTTCAATTATATCAATGTAATAACTAGTAAGAAAATATTTAAGAAGATTAGAAAGTTAGGTTTTAAATTCTGGTTTTAGTGATTCACTGTTAAGTACAACTGACAAAAGCAGTTTTTGTTCTTCAGGTTAAATTTTTTGATATTTTATATGTTGGGAAAAATTCTTTATCATAAGCACTATTATAATGAAATGTTTTTCCATTAAGGCTTCTTTTATTCATGAAAGGGCAAAATTACTTGCTGGTTCACTCTGTTCCACGAATGTGCTGGAGTGCTAAATGAAAATATACGGTTCAGTTCTCTAAGTAGTTTGCACGTTACAAATCAGAATGTTAAGCTGTGAGGTTAAAATGAACCAGATAAGCAAAGAAGTCTTTTCCTTCTGCCAACATTTTCTTTTTATACAGCACATACAGAGAGACATATCTTTTTTTTTAGATACAAAGCTATTTAATATCCTACAGAGCAATAATAACCCGAATATTTGAGTGTTCTTTAAAAATATTTTTTTCTCTTTAATTGCAGAGGCTATTAGAGGCTTAGAGACAGGCACTCTGATTATTTCACATGATAACTCTCAGACAAAAAAAAAATTCTGGTAGAGTGGATAGTCCTAGGGATGTACGCCCCCAAACATGATTCTAAAAACATGAATGTAGCTCAGTGTAGCTCCCTTTTTGTTCCCAATATTTAAGACCATGAGGTAGCTGGCCTATTTCGAGGCCTTCAATACATGCTCAGCTGTAGACAGAAGAGCTTCCTAGAAACACTAACAGTGGATACTGAGAACTCTTAGATGATTCTAGGATAGGTTCATCCATCTAAGAATATCTTAAGCCAAAGTTTTTCATGTACCAAGGCAAAGGGATAGGGGGGTGAGGATCCAAGTCAAGATATCCCTAGCTCTAAAACTGGCTTCTTCTCTTAGGTTTGCTTCATTGGTTCAAAGGGCCATTGGGCAACATGTGGCTGTATCGCCATAAATCCATCAAGGCTTTGGAAAACACTTTATCTCCTAAAATACATCACCTTTGAATGGTAATTCAGTGATATCTATACATAAAAGGAAAGCACCATCTTTAACAGTGTCAATAATACTATTTAAATTTAACATAATTTTCTGGTTGAAAACTCTAAGCCCTACCCTTACAGAAAACAATTGGAGGCAAGGAAGATGCATTTGGATTTCTTCCAACATGACCTGATGTTATTTTTTTTTAATTCCAAATATAGACTATATTTATTTTAGCATGACTTGTTATTTTCCTATTAAGTTTTCTATTTCCATGAGAAGAGATCAGGTGACAATAAAACAGCAAAACATCTACAAGATAACAGGGGACACTAGAACATGTTAAGAGGCTTATGAGAATCCTTTTTGGAAATCTTAAACCAAAAGGTAGTATGTGCCTCTCTGTATGCTCAGCATCTAGTAGAGTGATTGCCATGCATTAAATAAGTCCTTCATGAAGCATTCTATATGTGTGTATATGTACCATATATGTATATAGTATTTTAAAAAATCATTTGGTAAGATTTGAGCATTTGCTTAAAAAAAGACTTTTGAATTAGATGAACTTCCAAGCCATTCATTACATATCTAACCTTTCTACAGGGACACTAATACATTGGCAAAAAACTTCTTTTGCCTTTTATAGGCTACTTTACCCTCTTTGCTAACAATTTTTATCTCCCTGTCTCTGATAATTACTCTGTAAGCATCATCTTAAGAACTCATTCCCAGGAGCAATCTCCCACTCTGTATCATTCTGTACTACTTATATAGCATTATATATAGCTCTATGTACAGGCTTACATATATATACATATACAGTCCATACAGATGGAGATATATATAATTTATGCTTAATTAATGAATTTAAATGCAGGTTTTAAGGGCTGGTATATGTTTAAATGCAAATATATATATATATTTCTACAGTTAAATGAATCCCAACATTGCTTGTCAAACTACAACTATCACAGAAGAGAATTCATTTAAAGTGTAGCCTTCAGTGTGATCTTCAGCGTACACAGCCTAAAGATTTTATGTAAAGAGATCTTTACATAAAATGATACCCATGCTTCACAAACAGTAAGGATGATTATATATAAAGCATGATGGATTCTCCATCCTTCACTCAATGTACACTATGCATCACGCCTGTCCTTTCATCTTTCCATCATATTTGGGGGGATTCCTATGGGTATGTGACCAGTTCCTTGAAAGAACAGCATATTAAAAGACAGAGGTTGAGCATAGCAGCTGACAACAATCACCCATGCATTCATTTATTCCATTCACCCATTCAAAAAGCATATGTTGAACACTAATTATCTTAATTCTGTGAAAATGAAAATTACGATCCAATGAGCTATGAACTATGATCCTGGTATGCACAGGGTACTAGGTTACACAATTGTGTTGCTTCTCCACTACCATTTAGAGGTAAAATATATTAAAAGTGTAGCAGAGTACCTGAGCACTGTTCATAAACTTTCATTTGTAAGAATTTTACTCTTAATTAAGTAGAATAAAAAGACTAAAAATACACCAACCATCCTCCAAAAAATAATAGCTCATGCCACCCACAGTTGGACATCATATACTGTCAAGGTTTTGACATGAATTTTTAGCTTAATTTACCAAATCTAATCACACCAAAGAAGTCTCTGACTTTCTTTAGTTCAGTAGGTATTCCTGAGAAATACTTGTTTTGTCCTCTTTCAACTCTAATCACACTTCTCATGGTGTAATAGAACTAAAACTCCCTCCTAAGAATTTCAGCACAGCACCACTTAAACTAAAGCACATTAATAATATAATTGGTTATATAAATCCTGTGAAAATGAGCATTATAGTTGACTGAAAGTTATGACTGAAAATTATGTCCATTGAATAATGGACATAAAAGTTGACTGAAATTTATGTCCATTGAATAATGGCGGGTTATGTTTATAACATAGGAAGTAATATGGTACTCACTATATCACATAAGTGCAAAGTTATTCTAATGGCTTCATTAGTTAAATAAATATGCTCACAATTATATGCTCGCAATGGAATTATAAAACTGAAATAAATTAAGTATGCTTAATTGCAAAAGCGTAATATTTTTGACAGTTAGAGCCACTTAAAAACTCACACATTGGGCTTCCCTGGTGGCACAGTGGTTGAGAGTCCGCCTGCTGATGCAGGGGACACGGGTTCGTGCCCCGGTCTGGGAAGATCCCACATGCCGCGGAGCAGCTGGGCCCGTGAGCCATGGCCGCCGAGCCTGCGCATCCGGAGCTTGTGCTCCACAACGGGAGAGGCCACAACAGTGAGAGGCCCGCGAAGCGCAAAAAAAAAAAACTCACACATTTTTTGACCATTCTCTGGGTTTCTTAAAGGAGTTTACTGTCTAGTTCAGGAGATATACCTCTACCCATCTGCAAGGCAGAATATAACAAGGGTTTTGCTTGTGTTTATACGCGCGACACCTGGAGACATGAAACTTTCAAGGAGACGGTGATATTGAGCTAGGTTTTGGTGCCTGGAGAACATTTTGACAGGAAGCAATAAGGCAAAAGTTATTCTGTACAGAGGGAGCTTTGCCAGCAAATGCAAAGATGAAGATCTAATTTGTGCATTACTCATCTATTTATTCAATTATTCATTTACTAATATTCAAACAATATCTACTGAATGGATATCACTTCAGTGCTAATTTTTGTAATGGTATGACATATTCAAAAAAGTTATTTCCTCAATTTTTGACATCAATAGGTTTTTGGATTTAAGCACATTGGTTTTAAATTCAGGTGTAGGTTTAAAGAAAAAAAAAAACCCATGGCAAGTTTGTTAAAATGTGCCACCAGCTGACAGATATCTTCTGGGATGCATGAAAGAGCACTCCCCTCATTAAATACCAAGGGACATGCAAAATAGTTAGGAACTTAAAATGAAAACAAAACGAACACTTGTCTAGAAATTTCACATAACACTAATAAGATGCAATATAAACCTGTCTTAACATGACTGTGTTTTGTACAAAGACATTTTATCAACAGCCTGCAGATGTTCTAAAGTTTTGAATGACAATTTTTTATTTAGAAATTATAATCTCATGACTATTTAAAAATTTATTACCTTGAATGCTATCCATGAAAATAAGCCTTTTTTTCTTTCCACATATGTTACATTTAGATTTGAGAGTAAGAAAGGAAATAATTTTAAGAAACTAGCTTGAGCTGAGTAGCTCATCTCCTGCTCTGCTTCAAAATCCATGGAGCCTTAGTTAAGAGTATTGTTTCAAATTCTAGCCTCATAATGGGGTCTAGCCTCATAAATATGTCCCAGTGTTATAACATTTGAAAAATTAAAGCAATAAATGGCTGCAAGAATACAATGAATTTATGGATCTTGTTAAAAGATTACTAATTTTATTTTGGAGACCATAAGAATCAAGGAAAAAGAGTATTGGCTTTAGAATCAAGTAGACATGGGTTCAAATCCTGACTCTACCATAAAGCAGCTTTGTGATTTTTTTTTTTTTTTTTTTTTTTTTTTTTTTAGTAATTTAGTCTTTTCAGATTTGTTAAAAGGTAGTAAGAATACCTTAGTATTAGGGTAGATGTGAAGGTAAATGTGAGAAAAAAAATTTTTTTCTAAGTTTCTAGCATAGCTCTTGGCATACCTTAAGTACCCATAAATAATGGCCCCCTCTCTTTTTCCTCCTGTCCTTTTTTCATAATAGTTCCTGTTTTCCTGTCTTAAGTAAAATTTACTCTTGATAATATTTGTTCAAGGAATGACTTATGGTAACTTTTTCAACATATTTCAAAAACATAGCAAACTACAGGCAGAGTGTAACGAATGCATATCTGATTCATTACATTTCACTTGCCATTTCTCAAAAAGAATGCAGTGTGCTAGATAAAGCCATCAAGGCATGTTTTTAAATTAACATTTTACTTAACATTTCTAATTTTATGAATAAAACTGTGCCCATGTGTCATCTGTTGCTTCTCAAGAAGCCGTTACTCAGTGACACTGCAAAACATTTTTATAAGGATTGACAAAACATATACTAATATTAATGGGATATCAGTTAAAAGAAAATATCAAGTACTGAAACTATTGTCTCTCTTTTATAACCTGTTTAAGTGAAACTGAACTTTCAGAGGGATGACTGAGATTTTTAAAAAATTTAAGTATATCTACATTTACTGAATAGTTCATGGAACAATGTAGTTTTAAATTGATACATTTCCAATGCATGTGTCTTTAATTTTCAGTTTCACAAATGAAGAGCTTCTTCTCCTAAATGTATTTTTTCATCGTACCGTAATTTGGTAGTACTAATGTTTTCAGAGATCAGGTCTTTATTTGTACTGATTAAAAAGATACAGCTATGATATTACATCCCTGATCAAAATATTCTCAAATCTCTTAAAATATTAAGGTCTCAATGCATCTTGGAGGATTAGAACTAGAAAACATAAGGAGAGAAAAGATAGTTCTAAAGCAGTTTTTCATCACAACTAGACAGAAGCAAATGTCCAATTTAAGTTGGGTTGAATTAACAAGTTTTAATGTTTATTTGGTATAAGTATGTGTTGTGCGGCATGATGAAGCATAAATGAGGTGAAAAGATACGGTTTTTGTTTTGAGCTGTCTCTTCATCTTTTTTTTTTTTTTTTTGCGGTACGCGGGCCTCTCACTGTCGCGGCCTCTCCCGTTGCGGAGCACAGGCTCCGGACGCGCAGGCTCAGCGGCCATGGCTCACGGGGCTCAGCTGCTCCGCAGCATGTGGGATCTTCCCAGACTGGGGCACGAACCCGTGTCTCCTGCATCGGCAGGCGGACTCTCAACCACTGCGCCAACAGGGAAGCCCCATCATTTTTAATAAGAACCAAAATGCTTATGGTAGGTTTTCCATAGATATTAAAGAGGTGAGTAACACGAGTTTCAGTTTGGCCCAGACAATACAACGTGGGAGGAAAAGATGCACATTAGAATCTGATCTCATAAAATGTTCAGCAATTATGATTTTGAAAAAAAGAAAAGTTAATAGTTTATTATATTTCCCTTCATCTAGCTTGCTTTTAAAAATAAACCAAGCACATTTTCATAAGAAAATATTCAGTCCACAGTTTTACTTTCCTAGCTAGTGTTTAGCATTTCTTCTATATCTTTATTTACAAAATCCTTTATCTCTTGGAGCACTGATATTCACAATATTAACTACTGAACAAAAGTGTGCATGTCTTTATTTTTGTTCCAATATATGAATTAATTAGAAAAGGCAGATTGTCAGTTTTCAGTTGCTAAATATAATGTTGATAATCTGAATTGCCATAAATTATCCTGACAAACACACAGGCATAAAACTATGACAATATTTTCTACAATATATTTGTGAAAGTATTTTCAATTCAGTGGGGTTAATCAGTGCATCCCTAGAGGTTATTATTATACTTCAATAGAAATTTATCACATTTATAATAGGGTTTAAGTTTAAAAGTTTAAAATGTATGGACTGAACATGATATTCAAATTCCCCTAATCAGAAAGAATAAAAGCAATGTCTGGTGTTTCCTACTTATATAAAGTATGCGTTAATAAAGTTTATCTTATGTGGAAAGTTATTTGCTCTCTTACCATTTTAATAATCAAAGTGGCCATAAAATTCATATAGAACTTTAATTTTCTCAAGGTTTTCTCTTTGCATTTTGAACTTGGCTTTACAGGAATAACTGCCACAGAAAAACAAATAATGTAAAAATTACAAAATGTTAAAGCTTATAAGTAATGGAAAATTTATTCCACCTCTTATATCTGTGAGAATGACCATTAAGCAAGTAAATTGAAACTTACTTTTCAAAAACCAAGATTTTCAGAGTTAATATTTGACAGGATTTACTAAAGATACATGTTTCTTTTACCTGTTGAGCTGAGATAAATTATGCTTTGATGAATGCCCATGTTCCTTTAAGCTCTTAACTAAGTGGAAGAACTTTTCTAAATTTGCAATTACAAATCTTCTTGCTATGCCTTAAACTGTCTGCCTACCTAACTATATATTCATTCACTCAATGAATATTAAGTACATCTTATGTATCAATTTAATTAACCTGTTAGTACTTCTCTTTGTGTGTAACCTTCTTGGCACTTCACTCCACAACGGCAAGCTAAGCAGCTCAGCTTAGTAGCTGAGCTCTGATCAGCTCTACTGAAAGGGTCTCCATCTCTGTGGTCCCATTCATGAAAAATGAAAGTGCTTGCTTTCTTTCTACCTGTACTAACCGTCCATTAATTCAAGACATTTGCATAAAATACTTTGATAAAGCCAATTTAACTTCTACCGACATACTGATTTGCATTAACTGCATTAATTTATAAATATAGTTTTTAAAGTGCTTCTTTAGCAATATCTTACTAAATTTTGATTCTAATATTCGAACTGCTAGTTATCCCTTTATCTTATTGATTCTTTGCCTTCCATACTTAAAAGAGACGTGTTTCTTGGTCTACTGTCCGGGTGAACAGAAGTAGGTATTACAAATCTAAGTATAAATAGCCAACCATAACACAGTGATGACTATTTCAATGTTTTAACATATCCACCCACTCTTACTCTCCCTAATTCAGAATTAAAAAAAAAAAAAACACAACAAACTCTAGCTAACCTTTTCTCTTGAAGAATTTGTAATACGTTTTGTGCAGCAATTACTGTAATAGGACATCCAGAAAGTATATGAGAACGGAATTTTTTTTTTCAGTGTTACAAGTATGTTTTAAATTTCCTTTTAATAAAACAAGTAAACCTTGCTTCTGTCTCCCCCTGCTCCTTTGGCTTGGTGCTTACTCAGAGTAAGCGACCTGCTGCATTTGTCCCCTGTGGATATTAACCACGAAGGGCCACCCTAAGAAACCATGTGAACAGGATTACACCATAGTGGATACAGCATGGTGAATACAGACAAGACACGGAGCTCCCTTGTCTCAATCTCTCCCAACCGTCCATCCCCTTCCAGTAGTCTCTAGTTACCTCATCACAAAAGGCAGCTGAGTTCTCAGCTAGAACAACAAGTTGTGCAGCAAATCTCAGTGATTCAGCCAAGTAGCAAACAGGGTCATTGGCTTAGTTGGAATTTCAGTTGCCAAGCAAACTAGGAATCCCTAGCCTGGGTCCAGCGACACGGATAAGTGTTTCTGTTTTTTGATAGAGGATGAAAATGACGCAGAGTATAATTGATCGACAGGATATTGATCACTATCCTTTCTTCATTACCCCAGTTTAGGTACCAGAATCTAAGGGCTCACTTATATACGCCCAGGGGCCACCAAGATCTCCATTTTCCCTAAATGCATAAAAGGCTAAAAACAGCCTTCTTTCCCAGCTCCATATCGTGGCTGCTGCTGCTTTGAGTACCATATAAGTCACACTGGGGGTTCACTCTTTGCCCTCTCCCCTGCTTTAAAGCCGGCTGCGGTGAAAGGCTGAGAACTCCAGCTCAGCCCGGGTCCATCACAGAAAGCTTCACGGACCCAGTCCCAAGCCTTAAAGAGAAACCGTGCAGCCGGAGCCTCTTGAACTCGTAACCCCCCAGGGATGTCCGCCTCCCAAGAGAGAGCCGGCTTCCCAGGCAGCTTGAGAAACTTAACCGAGATCCCAGAAAGCAGGCGAGGTATAGCTCGGGTCAAATGGAGCTCTGAGGCGACACCCTCTTTACCTGCAAAGTTGCAATCTTCTGGCTGAAGAGGGATCGAGTCAAGGTCGGCGGCGCGGGTGCTTTGCCGGGTGAGAGCACGCCCGGCAAATTCCAACGGGATTTCCTTAGTCTCCGCCGAGTTTTGGAGCATTCCAAGGAAAACGCACGAAGCTGGAGCCCACGCAGCTGGCACCGAACTGGGCGGAGTGAGGATGCTCTGAGAGTGATGCCATGGGAGGCGGGGGAGGGGAGGCCCTGGAGGGGGAGGTGAGCTCCGGGGGAGGAGAACCTCGCCCACCCTCGCCCTTACGGACCCCTCCGGATAAAGTTAGCGTTCCCACGGCTGTCAGCCGATGAACCCAGAGGAAGGCACCCCTCCCTCCATCTCCGGCGGCTGCCTGACTCGGAGTCCGCACAGACCGGGCTCGGAGGGGACCACTCGTGAAGATGCGCGTCCCACGCACCGCTCTGCCTGGCGGTGGATGGGACCCGCGCGAGGGCAGGACCCCGGCTCGGCTGCCCAGGAATACCCTCCGCCTCCCAGGGCCAAATGTTTGGGGTGAACCAAGTGTTTGGGGGCAGGCGAGCTCACCACAAACCAGCGGTCATCCAGCCCTGTCAGTGGCCAGAACCCACCCAGTGATCCTGGAGGCGAGCCAGACACACCTCCAGGCTCCGGGCGAGCTCTGCAGGCTGCCCGACTCCAGTTCGCGTCAGGACCCGGCTTCTGAGCACCCTGCTCCCATCCTAGTAAACAAGCACCCGGGCGGCAGGTCGCCTGACTTGAAAAAGTAACAGCCACCCTCACCCCGTAACTCTCAAAGCTTCTCCCACTCTGGCTCTTCTGGGGTCCCGGCACCCGCTCTCCCGTCCTCAAGGTGTCAGACTTCCCCTGCAAGAGCAGGCGTCTGCGGCTTGCTACTAGTGTCAACAATGGAGACAGTCGCAATGAATAAATAACGAGGCAGCGT